>NW_026555411.1:0-80920 GCF_029017545.1 Prosopis cineraria
TTGGGGTGTGTGTGCAGATTCAATGCTTGAAGTTTCTGGAGAATACAGAGGGAAGAAATAATGTTTGTCGGTGACTCACTGAGTTTGAACCATTCAACTCGCTGGCTTGTTATGATTCACGCTTTGGGTGCCAAAATCAAGGACCACGTTCAACAAGAGTAGAACGCTCTTACCTCAGTGACCTTTGAGGTGGGGTAATTTGATCACTCGCATTTTTCTTCCTTTTCTCTCATTTTCTTCCGTTTTCTCGTCTTTTCAAGCTCTTGCAATCACCTAAAGTGGGATCGGACTTTTCATCATATTTTGATTGTTAAGCCTAAATCCGATCTTGATAGTACTTCGCGGCGAGCATACTTTTGTCTGTGACTGTGAGGAGCACTGAAGGGAGAGCAATAATGTTAGGACGTGATTGGTGGGATGCTTTTCCTTTTTCAGGGAACATGTCTGATTTTAATAGCAATGCATCATTAATGATTGTGTCTTAGGCCTTGCGTAATTTAATTAATCTCTCACCTCAGCCACCAAATTCCAACGTGCCCATTATTATTTTCCAAGAGAAATTTTTTTTCAGTCTTATAATCATATTATTATTTTTTATTATAAATTTTTTTTCTCATACTTCCATTAAATGCTGGTGATAGGAGTTACATTATTAAATTATGTATATTTAACATAGATAAACTTAAAAATTTGTTAAATTTTTAGTTAAATTTTAAAAACTTTAAAATTTTATATAATTCTAATTAATATGTTAGAAGTGACTTATAAATAAATTGTAATAAGTACTTAAAACATAGTTGTTGTTGCAAATTGATCTATACTTGAGAGCTAAGTCCAAGGCAACATAACTTAGGCATATAATATAATTCAGTACATATTTTATATTTATACTGGTGATTTATTAGTTTTTTTGATATTGATTGTCACCGCTAGACATAAGGCTCAGTTGTGTGAGAAGGTTCTTTTTTGATTATATAGTTTTTTTTTCATAAGAAAGTTTCGATCTCTTGATTTTGTTGTGATAGATATCTGGCCAGAATCCAGTTGCTTGAAATGGAAACTTGGGGAAATTAATGTCAAATTAGCAATGATTGACGTTGGACATACAGTCCTCCCTTGTCGCTAGGAATTACTGTGTAGGAGTCCAGCTAGATCATAAATGGACAATGAATATTTAACAACCCCCCCCCCCAAAAATAATTTACCACAGTGAATCATAGTACGCGAACCTGGATTTACCTCATGAAAAAGTGAAAAAATAGGATAATTGGGGAAATAGCATGGCATAATTAATGGTAATATATTAATATGGAAGTATCCACCGAAAAAATAACGACAATGATAATAGGAAGAAATATAATAGTCAACATAAGTTGTCCCAGCAATATAGCATCCCTAGTTTAAAAGAGATCCTATGTTCGAACCCGAGAGGAGTGTTTAATTTGATTGCATAAAGAATAAGAAGAAGAATACTAGTGAAGTGAGAAATGATGGGGGCATGAATAATGTGTGATCAGGAGTATGGGCTGGAGCTGAATTGTACCGACGGCGTATTTGGTGGATGTGGATCATGAGAGCGTGGGACGAGTGTTGAAACTTGATTCCATTAAGAGCGGTGATGCTTGGAGAGGAAGGGACGTGCTGGTCTTCAACACGTGGCACTGGTGGACCCACACTGAGACCTCACAGCCGTACGATCATTCTAACTTTTCTTCACTTTATGTCTCGTGATTACTCATGATGCTTACATTAATAATGATAAAGATCTCCGTGAAAAGAAAGCTTGACCGTTGGGTTAATGCATTGTCAGTGTTGTTGACAACACTGTATGGAAGCATGAGGTGGGAATATATGGAGGCAGATAAGAAGCTGTACAAGGACATGAACCGTTTCATCGCCTTCTACAAAGGGCTAACCACTTGGGCCAGGTGGGTCAACCTCAATGTGGATCCTGCCAACACCAAGGTCTTCTTCTTGGGCATTTCTCCTGTACATTATGAGTGAGTTCTTCCTTCTCCACTCTTCATCATTCCTCTACATTATGAGACCACTTCGTTACGTTTTAATTGTAGAACACTTTCAATTAGATTTCACTAATTAGGGTTTAGGGTTTAATAAAAGTAGTTATTTTATTACTTCCATGATAAAATGGCATTCCTTTTTCCACCTTACAACCTTTGATTATAAAGTGTTTTGTTAGAACATTGTACTCTATCTGTACAGTATTATAAGGCATTTTTTAAGTATCATGTTTAAAAAATATAAGACATTATATTTTGGGTTTTTCAAGGAGTAGTTGATCAATTTTTTTTCTTTTCAAAAACATCCTTGATTAAGGTGTGTAATTAATAAGTTTTTTGAATTGAAGCACCCTGTTAAATTAAGACATACATAAAAGATCGTGTAATTTTAAATTCAATTGACTTTTATTAGAATTGTAATGAGGTTAAAAATGCCTTGTAATATTGAACGGAGGGAATATTTTCTTGTGACTAGATTAATTAATACAAGGGTAAAGTTGGAATATAATTTCAAAAAAGTACGAAATGTCTTATATGTTGAACTAAATATAAGAATTTAGAGTAGAAGGAGGAATGCAAATGAGGTAGAACATTGAGGGGTGGATGTATACAGGGGGAGAGACTGGAATGAAACCAGAGAGGTCATGCACGAAGGAGACAGAGCCGTATTTCGGGGCCAAATACCCAGCAGGGACACCAATGGCGTGGGTGGTGGTGAACAAAGTGTTGAGCAGGATCAAGAAGCCTGTCTATTTTTTGGACGTTACGACGCTTTCTCAGTACAGGAAAGATGCTCACCCTGAGGCTTACAGTAACATTATGGCTGCTGATTGCAGTCACTGTGCCTCCCTGGCCTCCCTGATACCTGGAATCTCCTTCTCCATGCTGCTCTCTTTTCTTGATTTTTCCTAACTGGTTTCCTCTTTCCTGATTTTTCTTTTTTCCTTTTGCTTTGGGGGGTTTTTAATTTGCTTACGTAAGTGGGAGCAATAAACCCCAGCAAGGGATTGGTGTTATGCTCCAAAGTTGTAAAGTTTGATTATTTTTTGGCACAAACTTGCCTTCATTATTACCCAAATCATTAACATTCTCTATGGTCATCAATGACTACCTCAAATCGACTCTGCTTTCAAATAAATGCCAGTGGCCCATGTGCTATATATAGCACCAACGCTCCTACTGTAATAAGGAGGATGTGTGTGTTTAAAGTCGGAATAAATATAAATGTGAAAGTGAGCGGGTATTATCTGTAATTGTTCCCTAAAAAATGACTATGCTTTCAAAACTAGTTGGCACACTGTAAATTATAGGTTGGTTGGTCTTCCCAATAAATTATGAGTATTATTTGTAATTGTTCCCTTAAGATCTCATTCCTACCCCTTGCGTGAGTGTCTTCTTCACCTCCAATCTTGAGAGCTTCCTCCTCTCGATCTACTTCCTCATTCCTCTACTCGTTTTCCTCATTCTCCTTCCTTGTCGCTCTATCGGTTCCGATGGGTGCTGTGCTGACCATAGTGTGATAGGCGAAAGAAGACGGGAATATACTGGCCGAACACGGAGTGTGAGAGAGAGAGTTTCTTTGCATTTTTTTTATTATTTTTTTCCTACCCAATGCAAGTAATGACCCAATCCATTTTTTATTATTTATCATATATAAAAGTCTGATCCTTTTATTTTTTTTGAATTTTATCCCAAATTAGACAGATTGATTTGTTTTTTCACATAGATTAATTTTTTCAATATAATATATACGATAAAATGAATGCCTGTAATTTATATATTCAAAATTAGTATTAAAAATTATCCAAATATCTTTAATTTTATTAAAACCAATTTTAAAAATATTATCTAAATATCATCACGTTCTGTTAATCATTGTTTTATAATCAATATTTTTCAATTCAAATTCTAACACAGTCTAAAACTACTAGTTTATATTGCAAGACTGAGTTGAAGTGTGATAAAAGTCAAAGTAGTGCTTAAGACTTGTAAATGATACAATTTTTCACTTTTATATACTCATAATTCAAATGTATTTATTGTTTTACTTTAGTTCTATGACTTCTTTCTTCTAGTCCTAAGGTGGTCTAAATTGTTGTAAAATCGTCTTTAATGAATATATTGAAAAGAATAGATATGACCAAAGTTTAAAATCAATGCATTAAATTGAAACAGAAATAAAAATAAATTACTTAAGATATTGAAAGGGCAATATTTTTGCTTAATTTAATAAATTGATTCTAAATTGCATATGAAATCGATTTTTTAAACCGAGACCGATTAACACTAAACTAAAGTTGATTGGTTCAGGGTCTGTAACTGATAATTTGGGTTATTCCTATAATTATAACAACTTACAGAACTCAAGCCTAAACATAAATATCTTTTTAAAAACATTTTAAAATCAGATTTAAGTCAAGTTATTCAAAATTTTTTTTTGGTCTGATATTCAAAATTATACTATAAACGTGCTGTGAGTTCCACAACTCGAGAATCAAATCCAATTTTTGGATAGGCCACCAATTTTATGTAAACCCAGAAAACAGAGGCCAGATGTCTCTCCCCTCGCCCCCTCGTTCAAAGCTTTGAACGAGTCATTCGTTACTCTTCGTCAAAGCTTCCACGTGTCTTCTTCACGAAGCCTTCGAACATTGCCATATTGATCCTCATCTTCGCCTCTTTGCTCTCTGCGAATTCAAAGCTGAGTCACCCAAATGGTATCACCACCCCCATCCACGTGGCACCAGCGCCACCTCTCCCCCCACATGTCCTCTCTCATGCATACCCATCCACCAGCCACCTCCTTCCCGACCGCCATGCTCACTTCCCCTTTTATATCCCGCTCATTCCGGTTTCTCTGTGTGTCTCATCTCGGACAAGCATATCATCGAACATAAAGCGATCGCTTGTACAGAAGAAGTTGACGACAAACAATGGCGTCGGAACAGGTGTCTCGCAGGGAGAACACGACTACCGAGAGGGAGGTTCACATTGAGAAGGATCGAGTCCCCAAGATGACCCCCACTTCGAGCATCTCGCTGAACAGGTCAAGGAAGGATCGGATACCCCGCAAGGGAGTATTCAGGAGTTACAGGGTGGGGAGTACAGGAAGGAGCATGGCGGGAGAGCCATTGGGGATATTGGCGGGACTGGGAAAGCCAGGGAGACTCATGAATTGGGGCCTCATTTCGAATCTCTTGCTGATAAGGTGAAGGGAGAAAAGGGGAGAAGAAAGAGTCTTATGCCGCTAAAGTCGGGAATACCGCGCCCTTTTCAAATGTGGGCCAGTTCGAAGGGAAAGCTGAAGCGAACAAGGGCTCGGCTGGAGGAGCTAGAGGGAGAGATCAATCTGAACCCGAGAGTCGATCCAGAGTAGTGAATACGGGCGGACCAACGCAAAGCGGTGTGGAGAAACAGGCAAGAGAAAACAGAGGGCAAGTTGAAGCGGAGAAAGGAAGAAGAGGGAACAAAGGGCAGGTTGAAGCAGAAGAGGGAAGAAGCTGGGAAAACAGGGGGGAGGCTAGAATCAGAGAAGAGAAACTGGGGACGAGAGGCACAGAGAGCGGAGGAGAAGTTAAGGCAGGGTTGGAGTTGAAACTCAAGGTCCTACTGCTGTTATAACGTGCACATTCGAAGGAGGCGAGAAGGAAGAAGATGGAAGGGACGCAAGAGGATTAGAATCAGCGACAGAGAGAGCAAGACGAGAAGAAAACAGAGGAAGAGGTGGTGATCAGGAGAAAGAATCACAATCTACCTTGGAAGACATTTCCAAATACAGAGGCCAAGTCCAAGAGAACACAATGGAAGCTATGAGAGCAGCACAGGAGCGGTATGAAAGAGCAAAGCAGGCAGCTAATGAGACAGTCGGTTCTACAACCCAAACAACTCAGGAGAAAGCTGCACAGGCCAAGGACATAGCAATGGAAAAAGCTGCTCAAGCCAAAGACTACACACTAGAGAAAGGCCAACAAGGCTATGCTACTGCAAAAGATACCATCTCAAGCGCCACTCAGACGGCTTCAGATTACACCTCTCAAGCAGCAAAGAAGGCTGCTCAAGCTAAGGACGTGACATTAGAGAAAGGCCAACAAGGTTATGCTTCTGCAAAAGACACCATCTCAAGCGCCACTCAGACGGCTGCAGATTACACCTCTCAAGCAGCAGAGAAGGCGAAATCTGCAGGTAGCACTACTACTCAATATGTTGGAGAGAAAGCTGGTCGGGCTAAGGATGTCACTCTGGAGACTGGCAAGACTGCTGCTGAATATGCTGGAAAACTGGCGGCTGATCTGAAGGACAAGGCGACTGTGGCAGGGTGGACGGCGGCGCATTATTCGACGGAGAAGACTGTGGAAGGGACAAAAGCGGCGGCGAATATTGTTCAGGGAACGGCGGGGTATGCTGCTAATAAGGCCAGTGAGCTTGCATCCAAGTCATTAGGTGCTGTCAAAGGGTTAGCTGCTAGAGCTGGGGAGACTGCTAAGGATTATACTGCGAGGAAGAAGGAGGAGGCAGAGAAGGATTACGAAACTAAAAAAGCGTCTCAACCACAGGTTTTTATTCTCTTAATCGCAGTTCTAATTCATATATCTATATATATATATTGGCTTAATTCACACACAACACTCCCAAAGGAAAGCTTCCCCCATTCGAAACTGCCACCCCTCACATTTGGGGGTGGCTAAGGTGGCATTAGGCCAACAGGCCTTCTGCTTCTAATTCATATATTCATTATGCATCATGCTTGAGCACACAGCTCCAGATTCACATGCAATCCTTGTTTCTTAAATGGTGATAAACATTTCGGAATTGAAAATTCTGTTGGAAAATATGTTCTAATTTTAGGATATTTGAAGAGTATTTTTTGTTTGTGTTTTTGTAAAATAGATTCTAATTGATTTTTCCTTTCCCATGAAAAGGAGTACAAGTTAGTGTCATGTCAAAGTCTGAGGGAAAAGAGAAGGAATTTATGAGCATTTGTTTCTAATATTTTGCTTTTTAGATTATGAAGAACATGACGTTAAAAGCTTAAGTTCTTTAACTTTTTATTTAGGTTCCATACTTGAAAATAATTTTTGCAACCCTGACTTGAATAGAGTTGAGTTTAATCTCCAGTGAATGTGCTGTGATTTTATTGAAAAGTGTACTATGATAACGCTGCTGAAAACTGAGACTTTCTTATGACGGTTTCACTTGAGGAAACTGAGCGGAGGCCATCATCTGGACAAGAACAAGGTCAAAAAGGAGGAGGCATGTTCCAAAACATCACTGGAAGCTTTCAGGAAGGTGGTGGGATTGGCGAAACTATAGGCCAATATGCCCAATCCACTAAAGAAGCAGTGGGAGATTTTGCGCAGACAATGAAGAAGCCATTAGATGCAGCTGCACAAGGGAAGCGAGGTGATAGGAGCAGTAGGTGAAACTGTAGGTGAAATCGGACAGACAATGATCAGACCAGCAGAGAGAGCCTCAGAACAAGTTCAGAAAGGTCAAGCAGGAAGTGGCTTTATCGATGCTATTGGAGAAACCATAACAGAAAAGCACAGACAGACAACCAAAACCATGGTTGTGGGAGATGATGAAATAGAATCAGGCTCGAAACAGAACATTGGATCAGAGTTTGATCATGGCAACCAAGGAGGGTTGACTTATGAAGTGCCTAGAAGAGAGACCTTTGAAACCAGGAAAACCTGAGGTTTTATGGAGTCGATAGACAGACATGTTCAGTGTGTTGATGTTTTGGCGTTTTGTTTCGTGAATTCTGTAAATAAATAAAAGTCGCTTATGGCGATTCCAGAATGTCCGATTTGTAAACTCCGCTTGTCGTCCCTAAAAAATTGTGTGGGTGCAAAATTTATAACTATGTTTTTGGTGTCTTGGGTTGGTGATGTAATTGTAATGTAATACATAGATCATGCTGAAGCAATTGCATTAGTCATTAGTGGGAAAGGAACCACTTGCCAGTCGGTGCAATTGCATAAGCTAGGATCATGAGTGTTCTAATCATGTCATATTAAGAACCATGTCAGTGTGTATAATATGTTTTATTCTTAATAAACTGAGCTTGTTTATTTATCATTATATTTCTAACACCATTTCAAGCCAAAGATAAAATTATCGGTGATGTAAAAAATTCACATTTAAGATAAAAAAAAAATCAGGTGGCACATTTTTCATTGGGCAAATAACTTGAAGATTTTATACGATCCGAGTGTAGCATACAAATATGAATATGGGTAGCGTTTTCTCTTTCTCTTATGTTCAATACAATATTAAATAAATCAATGTACTATTCACTTAGTATTTACTATAATTCGTACCAAATGAACCAATAATGAAGCAATTAGTATGATATATATTTATCAAAGGCTTCTTCAATTCTACAAAATTGCTATAACCAATAAGAATTCCTTATTATCGGCCACACCCTGTTCAATTTAAACAGAGGGAGTGAATGAATATAGTAGTACATGATATATATATATATATATATCTATTGAACAGGGTATGGCTAATAATAAAGAATATATATATATATATATTCTCGCCTTAACTCCCTTTTATGACTTGAGTATCCTTCAAGAATCCCAAATAGGCCCAAAAGCAGGGATCCCAGCCTTCTTACAAGCTCTAACAACGTCTCTACTTCCTTCGGGATTGCTTGTAACAATGACCACTTCAGCATCCCACCTAATTGCAGCATCCACACTCATCTCTCCAACATTCGGCCTCCCACTAATTGCAGTGTCATGAACAATCATCTTCTCTTTCGAATATCTCCCCAAGAACTCAATAATCTCCTTCCCAAAGTTCATCTCAATATCCTTAGCCACCCACACTAGAAAAACGTTTGCAGGGCATGGTTGCAGCAGAAAGAACAAACACACACCTGAACCAGTGGCCACCAAAACACCCTCTGGTACAGATTTATCAGATAAGGCAAGCCAACGAAGTGCATGGTTCGAACCCATAGGTGGCTTGGTGGGTTACAGATTAAAGACTTGGTGTAATCCCCAACTGCACCAGCTAGCATTATGTGTTCCTTTTCCCCATCTGAAATGATCCCAAAGGCGTGCCATTCTGATAATGGCGATGGGCTGATTCTTCCAAGTAATCCTGGTTTAACCCCACCATCAAATTTTATAACTGAAGCATGGCTAGATGCTGCTGACACTTTGACTTGAACTTTTCTTACAGTTAGCCAAGGAGTGATGATCAGGATGGTTATGGCTACGGTGAACCAAAACTCTTGCCTCTTTATTAACATAGAGATGGTTGCATTGTAGGTTTTTGAACTAGGGTCATAGCTTATAAAGAGGAAGATGAAGAACCAGAGAAGAATCAGAGCCATCCACCCTGCGAAACGATGTGTTCGCTCGAAGAAGTTGTGATGAAGATGGCGGATGACAGGAAAGGCGGCTAGGGAAGAAAGAGAAATTAGAGTGAGAATCCCAAATGCTAATCCAATAATCTCTGGCGAAGTTAGCTTTTTGTTTTTGATTGTAAGGACAAGAGAATAGACAAGCCAAGCTATAGAAGAAACCCCACATCCACTGTGCATTCCTCCGAGGCTTTGAAGAAAGGAAGTGATTGAAGTTTTGATCTTGAGAGGAACACTTGGCCTACCGAGAGTTTTCACAGCAAACCAGAAGATGAATCTTAGTGCTGCCTCGCTTCTGCACAACGTTAGAGCTAAAACGTTCCCAATGGAGAACAGTGTTGCTGTGTCTTTCCCATATTGGAGATGCCCTGAAGCTGCAAGAGCCAAAGCAACCATGTTCAAGCTCAAACAAACCAAAAATAAGATCTTGTACACCGTGAAGCCTTGATCAAGCAGAATCACTGACAACCTTGAAGTTTTCGCATTCTTTGGTGGTGCAACCTTGACCTCTCTGGTGTCTCTAAATCCTCAATTTCTGCTAAGAACTCTACTTCAACATCCCCGCCTGCTTCGTCCATGTCAATGTCACAGAAGTGGCTGCTGGCTCGGCTCCTACTTGGGCTAGCCGAGTGGTGAGACCGAGGGAATATCTTGAAAGAACTGTTACGACTCCATGGAAGCCATATCCAGTTAGCTCCCGTTCTATCTTGCTTTGGCAGTGATGATAATGGTGGTGGTGGTGGTGAAGAGGATGACCCTATTATTGCAAAAGGGTTGGTTCTATTAGGATTGATCTCGAATGCTACACCACGACAGCTTGAGAATCTAGCGAGCTTCATAATCTCTGTGCCTTCCACTACTTCCTACGTTGATGATGCTATGATGATACAGGCGGTGCGCTAGAGAGAGTGGAATTCCATATCCAATATGCAATTTCGATTTGCATTGTTTTTGCATGTGTGATTACTATAGTAAGGAATATAGAGGGGGGAGGGATTGGGAATTAACTGGCATATCCGTTTTAGTCAAATTGGTATCTGCAAGAAAACATTAAAATAACATGTTCCTACCATAAAATCATGCTTCTCCACAACTGCAAAAGATCAGGGAAGATGTTCATGTAATGTCCATGAGATGTTTATATGAAATTGTTTCTTATGATGTCAATATTAGTTTAATTTCAATAGGCGACTCAAAATCTGACCAAATTACTAAAACTACAAATGAAACAAGCTTTTAATGGTGAAATAATTCATTGTTGTAGCATTCATCTGCTCATTTATTTAGCTTGAATTTGGGCCGCAAAAGTGTTACTAATAAGCAGCAACATACAAATTACAACGATTGAAAATGGCTTTGTACATAACTTAGTGACGTGTAAGTTTTAGTAGAATGTCACGGATTCAATCCTTCCTGTAACCTTGAGTTATTGATGCTTGTCTCTCTAATTTTTTTTTAAATAAAGATTGAACTAAAACTGAAAATACAAACTATATCCTTAGAATTAATTTTTAATACAAGTTGGTTTAGGGTCTTGACTCTGAACATATACGTACCAGCACATCTGAGTCGATTAATTCTAGAGGATAATAATAAAGAAAAACTAGAGAGCAACTGAGGGAATTTTGCACGTTCGAATGTGTTAGGAGCAATGTTTCAAATCTTGGGAGCACACGCACAATATCATTGTGAGATGTGTGTGTGTGTGTGTACACACACCATGCATTATTATTTATTCCCCCAACTTGTGGCTTGGATTCCGTGCACTGATCGATCAGGTTGAAAATATAAAACAAACCCTACATTTTCTGTTTATCTCAATTGTGGACCACTTTTCTAACAAAAATAATTAGAATTCTCTCCCCAAGCGAGGGAAAAGTGTATTTTTCATTTTCTAACTTATAGAATCATTATTTTTCTTTTTTCTTTTTTTTTTTTTTCAAAATTGGACGTTGGAGAGATGAAAGGGGTGAGGATTTTAAGGATGTTGGGATAGTGATGACAAAATTGAGTTCGAGAATTTTAGAGAATTAGTAAAAGAGAGTGGCATAATAATTGTGAAGGGAGTTTGGAGAGTTTTATAAGGTTATCAAATCCTAAATTAGTTGTCTTTTTATGCAAATAATATTTTTCATATTTTTGAAAATGCGATAACTGAAATTGTCGGACCTTTTTATTTTCTTGTGAAATTTTCAATATCAATTCGTCTTTCATTCGCCACATTGCTTCCATCTTCAATTCATGTACGATGTTCCATACATTTCACTATTTTCATCAAATCACATGGGATTCATATGACTTGGCCTGCCAGTTTTACTAGAGGTACCTAAAGGTGGCCATGTCATGTGTGGCTGTGAGAGTATAGCCCTCTGAATTAAGTCAGGCTTAAAAAAATAAGTGATTTTTAGATGAAAGAATTTGTGTGATTTTATAAGTGGTTAAAATCATTTGATTGAAATTGTTAACATTACAAAAAAATGATTAAAATTTGAATTGGAGAATATTTTTGTCTCTTAATTATTCGCTTAGAAATATCTCATATCCTAAACTTTCATGTAATGTAATTTTTTCATTCAACATTTGAAAATTATACATTAAATAACTTGCCATTACAAAAGTTAACTTAGGTAGTTAGTTGACTTAAAAATTACGAAAAATAACATAAAATTACAAAAAAATTGACTCTTAAAATTATAGATAAATACCCTATTAAAAATTAATATCAATTATATGTCCCCTAAATTATATATAAATAATAGGTTACAAATATTATTTCTTATTCCGACCATTGTTCCAAGGACTTGATTGATATTAATTTTTGTATAAAATATTTATTTGCAATTTTATGTCTCATTTTCTATAAGTTTTATCTTTTTATCTTTTTATAATTTTTTAGTTAACTAATAGTTAAAATTAACTTTTTTAATGATGGAATGCTTATTGTACAATTTTTAAAAGTTAAAAAAAAAATTATATCACATATAAGTTTAGGATATCAGATATTTTTGAATGAATAGTTTAAGGGTAAAAATACCTTTAACTTTTAAAATTATTTGATTTATTAGCATAATTAAAATTGTAAATAGAAAATTATATATTTTATTTCAAGATCTATATCTATACTGCAGAGTTTATAAGGAAAAATTTAATTAAAGACCTTTAAAATCTATAACTTTTAATCCTTTAAATTTATTTTAATTTTTAATTTAGTATTTAATATTTAATTTTTATCAATTTAATTTTCCAAATTTACTTTAATTATTAATTTAATTTTTATTGTTTAAAAAAATAGGTTACACTGTTAAAATTTTCTAAGGTGAATGCCAAAATATTGATATTGGCTATGTACATAAATAAAAATGAATATAATTATTTAGGCAAAAAAAACTCTGAATTTTAAAAAATAAAATAACAAAACATGTTGTAAAAGATTGTATTTTCGAAAGTTAAAATAGTTTGAGGTTTAGTTTGTTCTCATTTAATTATATATACATGTCAAGTTTTTAATATATTTTATATATTAAATTATTTTAAAATTTAAATAAATTTCATAATAATTTTAAAAAAATATAAAAAATTAAATTAATGAAAATAAAATTTAAGAGTCAATTTAAAGAATTAAAAGTTTTATTATCATGCGTACTAATATAATTAATATTTTAAATTTAAACGAATAAAATAAATGTTTACGGGCTTTCCGGCCCAAACCCAAAGCCCTGTCATTTTGGAGAGTGGAGGCTCAACTGACAGTTTCTAAGTGGGCATGCTTCAATTGAAAACACGATCGTTGACTGACGAATACATTGACGCGTTGTTTTCAGTGCAGCATTTCTATAGGCCGCGTTTGTTGAAAAAACGCGTCCATTTCAGAGTTTAAAATGCCTAATCTAACCTCGTTAGAGAAATCTCCACACCTACTTTCTTTCCTTCTTTTGTTTTGAAAAAACTAGTAATAAACTTCAATAAGTTTTCCTTGTTCATTTATCCATATTTAGCACGTATTTAGAATCAATTTAAGTATTTAACTGATCTCATTTCAATAAAACTCATAAAAATCAGACAAGATACATTGAACCAATTTTCAAGATATGAATTTGAATTGAACTAGTATTAGATATTGTTTTGTGATGATTGATAAATACTCCTCTCATTTAAAAATATAAAATATTTTTTAAAGAGTTGAATATTTAAAAATATAAAATATTTTTAAATCTTTCAAGGTGTAATCATTATTTTTTTAAATATCTTTATTAATAATAATTTTATATTTATTATAGGATATTTAATAAAAATAAATATAAAAAAAATAAGATTAATTTTAAAATAGATAACTGTTTTATTGAAAGATAAAATTTAATTAAAAATATTTTATATTTTTTAAGAAAGAGAGCACATTGTATAGATGATAATATAATTGTCTTCAAGAAATAATACAATGTTCCGACGATTTTCATTTGTTTGCTTTTTAATGTCGATTTCCTCAATATTCTACCTCAGTATACACTGTACAAGCTCAACTGAGTGGTATAGAAACATTATTTATCCGTGTTATCAGCATCTCATAATCACGTGTACTGTGCAATCGAATATATAAAAGAGAGAATTGTTTTTTATTATAAAAAATTAGACTTTATAACAGTGTTTTTAAAACCGAACCGGAGCGGTCAGTTGAACCGGTCTGACCATCGACCGATCTAATTTTCAGTCTAGTTCAAAAGAAAAAGCCGTTTTAAAAATTGAGTCGGGTTGAGTCATTTTGAACTAACGATCGGACCGACAATCAAAATCAAGCCTGAAACTAAATCTGATTTTCAAAAATTAGATTGTTAAAAAATTTTTTTTATTTTTTATCAAATTTTTTTAAAACAAGATTAATTTTTTTAATAATTTAATATTATGTTATATCATGTGATTTATTAAATCATGATAAATTTAAAATATTTAATTTTTTCAAGTTAAATAACAATTTCATAAATATTTTTTATATTTAAATTATTATATATATATATATATATATAATTTTTTTTAATTTAATTATTACGTCAGTTGAACCAGTGATCTAGCCGATTGAATCATACAAACTGTGAATAGTTGATTTTTTCAATTCAATGTTCAGTTTCGATTCTGAAAACATTGCTCTACAGTATACACAATAATATTCAATTTTGCCCTTCGATGCAGACACCACATCATTATACTGGTGATCCAAAGATCAAACGGAAAGTTCTTCTAGATCTGTGTTACAGAAACTATAGCGGTTTGTTTCCACTGTCATCAACAACGACATATGCACAATAAACAGGCAAAAAACAAAACACGACGGGGAAATCCTCAATTTGCTAATTTACTACTGGAATTCATTGAATTTGGCAATAGTTTTCCAGAGAAACCACAGATGAATAGTAACTTTAAAGCGCTAAAACTATGAACAAGAGGATGATCAGAAAGCAGACATGGTTCAAACAAACAGAAATCTTAACAAGGGATCTGAGAAGTGAACCACTCCATTACATGTAACGGAGCCTTCACCAACTCTAAAGCAAGCTCCACTATCACCGTCAGGCACAAGCAGCAAGGGCATATACATGTCAACAACAATCTGCAAATATCAAAATCCAAATCAATCAAAACCAAGTACTCAGGTAAGCATGCACGTGCTGTTTCAATTTAATTTGGATTGAAATTACAGCATCACAGAAAAATTACAAATTGAAGTATCACAGAGAAATCGAAGATAATCAGGTGATAAGAGATAGGAAGGATACCCGATGATCCAGACGACGAGGCCGACGGCGGAAAGGAGAAGAGAGAGGAAGGCGAAGGGAAGACCCAGAAGGAACCCTAAAGGCCTGCAATCGCCGTCTGCACTACACATTGTCTTTCTCTGAGCTGTTTGCACAAGTCTGCAACTTTGTTCTTCTGGCGTGTGAAATGGAGCGAGAGAGCGAGAGAGAGAGAGATGAAGGAGTAGGTATGGGAAATTCTGCTCTGTTATGATTAGGAAGAGAAGACACGTTTTCTGGCTTTACATATGAAAGTAAACCCCATGCTCCTAAGAAGTTTCCGATCAAAGCAAGCTTGAACCTCTTTCATTTTCCTTTTCCGTTTTCAATGATAAAGAATTATGACCCTTATTCTCTTCTAAATTATTAGGCCACGTCTAATTTCTGACTTTAAGAACATCTCCGTTTTAATATTGAATATGGCTTTTGCTATTGATTATTATCCCACTGCATGCTTTGAATGAAAAAATCAAATTAAATGGTCTTTTTTGTGTGGATTTTTTTCATATTACAATTACAGTATAATCATCTTTTTTATACATATGGATGAATAGACATAATCATCTATTATAAACCAACCTTGCACTAGGAGGCTAAAAGCTCCAATTGTTTCTTACTTAATATATATTCCATTGATCATGAATACTTTTTTAATGTATACTCCCTTGGTTCCATTTATAAAGCATTTCATAAAAAGTCTATTTACTTTCATTTATAAATTATTATGCAATTTTTTAAATAATATTTAAAATATATTTTTAAAATTATCCTTAAAAAAATAATATAATATTATTTTTTAAATTTATTATACATGAACATATTTAAAATTCTACACATTTTTATTCCTTATATTTTTTTTATATTAGTATTGATAAAATTGATAGAAAGAACTTATAAAAAAAACCAGAGTAAACTACAATACTTATTTTTCTTCTCTTGGCAAAAAAAAAATAAATAAATAAATAAAAGATAAATAAATAAAATAAAAAGATGCAATCGCGCGGAATATATACTGCAAGGATAAGAACCAAAGTCTCAATGGCCCCCGAAAGAACAAAAACAGAAAAGTCTTAATTCTAAAAGAATCCAAAACACTTTGCATAAATCTCAAAGCCGGGTCGTGGGCGTGCCAAAGCAAAGGGTGGCGAGCTGGAATTGGCCTCAAATCAAGGAAGGATGCTTCAAGCACCTTCCAATCCATCACCTGGTCAACTTAAAATTCTCACCTTCCAAATCAATAATGGAAGCCAGCCTCTCGCGGACCTGCAACAGCACACACATACTCACCATTTTGGTGAAAGACCTACTAAAATTGGATAATTTTAATTCTCTTTAACGGAGAGAGATTAAAGTGTTTCCAAATTAAAAGGCTAGCACAAAAATATGCTCAATATTTACTTCTTTTCTTCTTACATAACTTCAAGCAGCTTCCTATACTCTATATCTTGTACTAATGATGATATTCATATGGAGATTAATTTTCCCTTCTTTTTCTAAAGGAAGAATTTCAAAAAATAAAAATCAGAAATGTGACATAACTACTAGTAAGTTCAAAAAAAAAAAAAAAATTTAACACTTCCGTTTGACCACATGAGATCATCCAAATCTGAATTCAAATCCCCACTTGAAATGGAGATGCAATGGGAGAAGAGGAGACAGGGATGTGGAGCCCTCTAGAGTGGATCAGCTTGCAAGGCTCTTCTCCTTTCATTTACTTCCCTTCATTGTTGGTGAGGATTTAAACACATCCATGTCCAAAATTGAAACTATAGAAAGTGCAATTGTTCAAAAAACAGCCTCGGTGTAAAAAAATCAACAGCTTGAGATGTTAGAAGGCTTCTACCTTTGGATATTTTTCTGTGTTTAAAGATATGCTAAAAAAATCTCTAGACGAGATAAAAATCCAAGGGTGGAAGTGGAATCATGAGGTCAAACTCTTCACAGCAACACTCTTGAAAACTCATGGGCAAAATACCCAAGAAAAACAAAGACACCAAATCACTCACGAAGAGATTGTTAAGCTTCATATTTACATTTTTCAATGAAATCCAATTTTAGTATATTTATATGTCACTTCATTATTGGCTTGATTTACTTATCATTTAGACAAATTTTCTACTTATCTTTTGTAGATTGAATCTGCCCAATAATCTTGCACAAGACCCTCAATAGCTTACCGCAGAGAGTTGTTTTTTCTGGTCATTTTCGTCTCTCTCGTCAAGACTGCTAGAAGATGAGGGGTCATACCTAGACAATAGACGAGGCAAGCACAAGAAACAAATCAAGAATCAGCAAGGAGGATTAGTAAATTGCAAGCAGTCAATTATCTGGAATAGGGTTTGAGATTCAGCTAAGTCAACAGGTTCTTACCAATCACGGGGAATTCCAGCCTTGTCTCGAGCAGAAAAATTAAATGGACCCTTCAGTTCCACATTATATTCCTTTAGCAAGTCTGCATGGTTGTAGAGAATTGTGTTGAAGCTTGTAAGCTTTCCATTTGGACATAAGTGAGCAGATGCAATGAGATTTAACAGGCTTTCAAAAACCTTTGAAAGTTGAGCCAGGGGGGCAATCCAACTTCTGACAGACATAAACAAACCAATAGACACCTACTGCTACATGTGCAACTTCTTCATCAGCAATCCTAGCTACTATTTTTGATGTCCTATTGTCCCCAAATCCCACTAACTTTTGCACCAGCCGTGGGCCAGCATCAAGTCCTCTAGCCTCCTACAAGTAAAATAAATAAGCACATCCAGAGCATCAAGATCATATTGATCAAAGCACCTCTATCTCTGTAGCATGTGATGTCTGAGGGACAACATTCGCAACAATTTGACAAGAATGACAAATATTTGACTCAAAGAAGCATCATCTGTTTGAGGAACCTTCCCTCCGCAGAAAGTTGGCAGTAGCTCATGAAACGCAGTATGATTAAGAATAAAGGTAATTGAAAGAACAAAATGATATGTAGACACCAAATTATTGGCAAAAAGATTAGTGGTGGATTCACGTCAGTTATCATTAAAATAGAGGAAAAAATTGACAAATTGACCAACACGCTGTAGCAAAAAATTTTATTTACCAAGATACTGCAAATTGAAAATCAGTGTTACAGATACCAAGTTCCAAAAAATTTGTGTCAGGCATATATGGAAATTGGCTTCCATGGCACTGAGTTTTGTATTGTTAGGAAAAAAAATCAAATGTGCTTACTAGTTTGCCACTCTCTCTCTCTCCTCTCACCCACTACTAGTTCATTTTCTTTTCTCGGTGAATGTGACTCCCCTCACACCTCACAAAAGTTACAAACAATTCTCCCCCTCCTCATGTATATGGTAGATGTAATATGAATTATTTAGATAAAAAATTATATATTTGTTAGGAAAATAGAGATTGAGAAGAGGAGAGAAGAGAGAAACCAAGAATAAGAGGATTAAGAGCTTTCTTATTTTTGTGTATTAAATATAATTGAGATGCCTCCTATTTATATGCACAGGTGTAATCAATTAAATCAAATAAATTATGCAAAATAATAATAATAACCAAAAGATTCAGAGTAACTAAAAGATATAGACATCCACAAAATCTTCTAATATTCATAACACTTTTCCTTAAATGTCTAGATATTATACCTCATCGAAACCTTACTAGGAAAAGCCTAATAGGATAAAAATTTAGTGAAGGAAAAAAAAAATACACAATATCTTTACATTTATTGAAGTTATTTCATTAAAAACCTTATTAAAAAAGCTCAATGGGACAAAACCCTAGTTAAGGAAAAAAGAGTACAGCATAACTTTCAACATATACAAATAAGAGAGTTACACTCTCAATTCTCATCTAGATTTCTCTCTTTTCTCCTATTCTCAATCTCTTTCCATATTACATCCAGTTTATACATGAGGATGGGGAGAATTGTTTGTAACTTTTGTGAGGAGAGAGGGGAGTCACATAACTCACATTAACTGAGAAAAGAACATGAACCAGTCGTGGGTGAGACGAGAGAGAGAGAGTTGCAAGCAAGTACGTTTGATTTTTTTCCTAACTATATTAAACTCGATGCCATGGAAGCCGAGTTCAATTTGTAGTATCTTGGTAAATATTTTTGAAAGTATAGTATTTTGATGAATAAAATTTTTTGTTCCAGCACGATGGTTAATTTGCTGAAAAAATCCTTCTACCCACTCATGAAGGTAAAGCAAATTGATTTCCACTCGGGCTATTATTGAGCAACACTTCCATAATAATTGTTAGCTCAATAATAAACACTGATATTTTACTCATTTATCAAAGAAAGGCAATATTCAGGGAGTAATTAAAAAAGGATCTCCTAGCACTGCCCCCAACCTTTTGCAGGCAAAAAAGGATTGAGAAATCAGAATTCTCATAATTGTTCCAATAGAAAGATCAGTGCTCACAAGTCAGACCTATTTGAGAGTCGAAGGTTATTCAAATCCATGGAGATGTATGATTTCATAAGCAGCATATAAACCATGAACCAACGAAAGAATTCACAGTAAAAAAAAAAAAATCAGCATGGGTCGTTCTTCTTGTCACATTCCATAAAACATAGATGGAATAACAAAACACAGACTCATGAAAACAGCTGCATTGTCAAATTAAATAAGCAGCTTATCACTAAAACATATATTTACATGCTGGAAACTGGAAAGCATATACTTCAGAATAGGACTGGACGTGCGGAACAAGTTACCTGGACTAACGGGATGACTGCCAAACGTGCAGCAACATTGTCTGAGGATTTCTCACACTCCCTCCAAAGTAAATTGTGAGCGGACATATCTCCATATCTAATTATGTACATAGGCTCCCAAAAAATCTAGTTAAGCACA
The DNA here is from genome assembly GCF_029017545.1 of Prosopis cineraria. Taxonomy (NCBI): domain Eukaryota; kingdom Viridiplantae; phylum Streptophyta; class Magnoliopsida; order Fabales; family Fabaceae; genus Prosopis; species Prosopis cineraria. The sequence continues at coordinate 20,042 of NW_026555411.1, forward strand.
AAGCATAAGTGAAAATTGTAACCAATGTAAAACACACGCGCACACAGTGCCAACTATCCTTACTTAAAACCAAGTTCAGCAAGCCTTTGAGAACACCAAGAAAAATGGCGACTCTCATCATCAGCAACATGAGCAAAGTCGGCAAAGAATCCCTCCCCAAGAATTTCACTATAGGGAGAAAACCGAACAACAGTATCCCACGCCAAATCAATTGCATTGAGCTCAACATGGGCCAAATTGTGAAGCATATAAGCATTCAGTGGCAAAGCTGCGTTTTTGGGATCAGGAATTTCCTTAGGAGAGACCTGCATTTGGCACGAAATAGCCCATGCACTAATGTAAACACCAGAGTCCCCCCTAAATAAATAAATTAAAAAAATTGCGTTTCACAACATGAATATCATATAAAATAACTTTGCTATACATACCCAATCATGACAAAAACCGTGTGGTCCCATAAAGCTAAGTGTAACAGCAAAAAAGTCCATAACTCGCATTAATTCACTAAATATTCATCCCTACTTGGAATTCAAGTACGTGTAGAATATCCCGTCAAAAGTAATTGGACTACGTGAAGTGGAATGCCTAATGTTCCCCAGTTTTGGGTCGAGTTAGGGTGTTAAACCTAAAAGTATTAATCCCTAAAAAAAATATAAAAATCCCCCCGTTGTTTTTAGAACAATTTGCCTAAAAGTTATCATAACTCGCGTCGATAACTCGAACAAAAAAGAAATGCACAAGGCTCACAAACATGATCCTCTCCGCCATTTTTGGCAACCACAAAATTATTTCACATCGCAGACAGTTACGGCGACCAGAATTAAAACGAACCAGTTTTGGTTTTACAGGTCGGGCAGGTCGCGTGGGCGGTGTGGATAGCCCAAGAGGGAGATTTTCGCGGCGCCACCTGGAGTAGGCAAGATGAGAGAGTTGGGACTTGGTGAGAGGATCACCGGTGGAAAGAACCAGCGAGCCTAGCTCCGCTAACGAAGAAGCTTCACCAATTCGGACATCAAGCGCGTTGTCGGAAACCGATGCAGTCGAAAGGAGCTGGGATTCGGGACCATTGGGTCCCCAATTACGATTCTCATTGAGAGGACTTCGCCTCCACGCTTGGAGACCTGGCCATGGTGAGAAATGGAAAGACGAAGAGGCAAAGGAAGACGGCGAAGAGAAACTCCTGGGCTTGAAATGGGAGGTAGCGATATGAGAGCACGGCGACCAGCGCGAGAGTGATGAGAACATGACCACCAAGACGCTTTGCTCGCTTTCTCACAAGGAATTACTCCATCACTTAAACTATTGGCAATTGGCATCTCTGATCTCATCGTTTTCCTCGTTCCAATCATGATTTTAAATTTTTCGCTAAAAAAAAAAATCATGATTTTAAATTTATTTTTCATACGCGTGGTTAGAAAAGATGTCACAAATACTTTCTACTTAGAAGACGAAAATTGGCAATATAGAGCACAAGGATCCCCCGTCACATTGCATGTTTCTAACCCTTGCTAGACTGGAAAGCGGTATATCTATACCGGTGAGATTCTGACAATTCGCAATAGATTTTGTACTATAAATATTATTATTCCATAAAGACATTCAAACTTTTACTGTAATACCCCCACCGTATTCATTTATAAAAAAAATTATCACTTTTAATTTATATTTTTTTATAGAAACAAGATTACATTTTTTATTAGACATTTATTATAAATTTTTTAAACTATCCTTTATAAATTCATCATTCATTGTCATAAAAAATAATTAATGAAGATAAAAAAAGAACATTTTAACTATTCTGAAACACACTATATATTTTGCTTGAACCTAAAAAGCGATAGCAAGGGTCCTTCACAATTCCTTTTGGTCCTTCCAGAATTACCCAACTGACGAAATAACAGCTTAATCAGAAGAACCTATGAGGGATGCATGAAAGAACCTTGACTGTACAGTTGTTGTCATCTCAACTACCATCCACCTGACAGCTAGGAAAGACGATCACTTTTGCTCACTCACTGCTAAGATGCCCAGGATATTATATTACAAAACCTTTCAAAACAAAACCAGAGCAAAAGATGAACTCGCTTGATTGAAAGAAACAAAAAGTAGCATCTCCCTAAGGTTTATTAAGTATGAACCAACCCAAAGCCTAACTCAGGATACCACAACATGGAATGAGATTTCATGTGAACCAATAATGACTTCAAGAAGTTGGGATTACAGAATATCTTTGTATAAGACCAAGAATCCTGAATCTGCCACCACAAAACCAAAGAAACAAGTCACCAATGGAACTTGATGAGTAGCACTAGTTAGCAATGTACACATGCTACAGAAAAACTATCTAAAATCCTATCCAATTATCACAACATTCTACTGAATATTATACAAAAGTTCGTGTCGAAACAAATACGGCCATGAGCTGCAATGGTGCAAACAGCCCCAATAAACGGGAAGAAAAAGATCCCATACTGCATTTGTAGGATAGGATCACTGGTGGCCTTGACTGTGATGCTTCCCCTCTACACCAGCTGCTAAATTTAGATCCATAACATGGAAGCTTCATATCATCAACTATCTACTCTAAATACCTGACAACTGCCACATGAAATGAAAATAAAAGGTCGAAAACCAGTTAGCATTTACCACAATTTCATAATTCTTTGTAAATTATTGATAATAATCTTAAGAGGCAGCCAATCAAGTATTTCACACATGTGCAAATGAAGCAATCATTTGGAACTTCTTTTCCTGGGCTAAACATGTTAGTCAGAGTTTGGAACTTTCACACATTTTAAAGGATTAAATATGTTGAGTTATTATTCAAGATAAAGACCATATACTGAGCACTTTTTTCCGGGCTTACTGTGCAGTGCTCTCCTAAAATCCAATAATCATTTGGAACTCATTAGACCATAATGAAGCTACAAGGTTAGAGAGTTCCACGACATTTCTATGATGGAAAATAAGAAACCCAGGCTAATGCAGCATATACACTTGAAATAGAAAACCAGAGCCAAGCTCCAAACAATCAACGGCAAAAATGACATATCCAGCGTTTCACACGCATGACCACCACTCGTCTAACAAACTAGGGACGCATACAGATTAATTGCCACTGAGGACTTCACTACAAACATGAATCCATTAGATTTATTATGATGAGGAAGCTAACAAGGGTAACATCATGACACCCAACAGGATAAACTTGACAAAACAATTAGCAGTAGATATTGAATACGAGTCCCATCTGAAACAGTTACCAAATAGTTATTTTAAAACCATCATCACCCTAGATAGGACTAAGCCTGAAGACAAAAAATTCATTGTACCTATCGTAGAGAAATAATTTCTAAACAAGGTCATTAGTGACGTACGAATTACATTTCCATGTAAGCTAGACACTTGTTTGTAAAAAGATATGTTTTTATAATATCAGAATTATAAAAAGATACTCTCTGACAATCAGGCGCAGGGACACACAGGGCTGACCAATAAACAAGGCTAGAAATCCCCAAAACCATATATATAGTGAGAAAACAGAAACCATATCTTAATATGGTCATAAGGTGCCCTGCATATAGGATGATGCCCTATTTTTTCCTTCAAAGGGGGCTCATTATATAAAATGGCTTAATATTTAGTGATTATGACACAAGCACCAAGACTCCATTTTTAACTGTTTCCATACTTCAAACCAGTTCAAGATATCAAACAAATTTAGCAACCATTTAACCTTGGTTCCAAAAATTGGATTTAACCCAAATAAAATTTACACATAGTCGCCCATCTAGTAAAGGCTTGGTATTGGCCTACAAGCTTCAATTAAGTTTCTATTTATTAGGCACAGAAAAACAACAAAACCAAACATAAGAAAAGCACAATCCCCTATCGTGAGGAAGGATACAAACAAAAGGCATAGCATGCATTCGATAACATGATAGGGAAGATAAAGCAGCTAGCAATAAATTTGAAGGAACCAGATCAAGATAATGCCTGACAAACAAAAAAGTGGATGACAAAAACTTCATCTTGAAAGCTACAGCCGCCTTTCTCTACCATGTGAATAACCATTAACCAAAAAAAAGAGCACAATGTACTTTAGACCAAACGAAGAGCAAATGACATGTTAAATCTGTGATTCTACCTTAGAGAATAAAATTAATTCAGGTCCTCGGTGATCCTGCATCAGATCCAGATGCTGATGAACTTTCACTATCAGAATCTGCAGAAATGCATAAAAATGACAAAGATAGAACACTTAGTCTTCAACTACAATGCCCAGAAGTAAATGTTTGTATGCCTACATATGAGGTGGGACATATATTATCGAGTTGTAAATCAAAGTACCACTTGAAGAAGATCCAGAATCACTACTTGAGCTGCTAGAACTGCTTGACCTACTCCCATTATCCACCTGTTTTTCAACTTGCGCAGGAAATGATGCAGAAATATTCCTTTCACCTGCTCAGAGACAGCCAGACAACATATGCAAGTCATGACCGCAGCACCATTCAGAACTAATAGTTCAAACATCACCATTCAGCCAAATAATATTTACCAGCTATGGTTTCTTGAGGAGCCATGACTGCAGCAGGTTCCAGCATCTACAAAAAAACCACAAAATAATTGTTTTTAGCAATAATTGTTTCCCAAACACAGGCTAGTGGCCAGGAACTTCAGATAAAGGGTATACCATTTGTGAGGCATTCTTGGCAGCTTCTGCTCTTTGAATGGCAAGCTCAGCTTTTCTCTTATTCTTACTCAAACTTTTCTTAAAGTTGGTCACAAATCTATCTAGCTCCCAAAGAGTCTCAGCATCTACACTATCAATGTCCACTTCAATTTCATCATCATGCTGCGAAAGTGCAGAATTTCTCTTTTTAATGATCTGTACAATTGCATCTAGCTTCTCTGTCGGCAGGCTTTGGAGGTTTGTGCTCAGTTTTTGCTTTTCCTCATATGTCATGTCTCTTTTATAAGGATCTTTTGCCTTTGGCTTCTTTGGAGCAGGGGTTCTACTTGATGGAGTAATGCTCATGGATTTTGGAGGTTGTGTCATCGATTCTGACCTATCCAAAATCCGTCTCATATCAAGGGGAGGTGGAAGTATTGTAGAAGCCCTTCTAGATAATGGCGATGGCGCGGAAAGGGTTGACCCATAATCTAATCCATATCTCATTTCACGATTGTAATCTGATTCTATTATAGCCCATCTGTCCTCAAATATCTTTGATAGCTGCTCTGCCATTACATGAACATCTTGTCCAGGTGGGTTATATGTCATTGCATTACGAAATGTCAGTCTCACATCCTCTGCAAATTCCTTGGGCGATTTGTACCAATTCTTGGTCAGCCTCGTTTTCACAGTACCTAAGTCCATAGGATGTGTGATGATGCTAAAATAATCATGCAATCCAAGCCCCTCAACGTCAACAGGAGCATTAAACACCCAACCATGCTTGTGTTTCATCAACTTCTCAAGCAACGAACTACAGCTTTTGAAAAATTTTGATCCCATCCCAAAACCATGTCCCATTTCTCCCCCGCCCTGTTTCTTTCCGTTCTGTTTTGACTTCTTATTACTCTCTGCAGGAGGGAACTTATCCTTCCCTAGCAAGAACTCTGAATTTCTATATAACTGGTTTGCCTTAGGCGTTCTCTTCTCCTTTTCAACAGTTTCACTGACACCTTGACAATTCTCTAGCACTGATATACTTAACTGGTGCAAATGTCTGGCAGATTCCCGTGGAATGCCAACAGATGCAACCCCTGACTGAACACGTCTTGCTCCAATAGCATTACCAATTCTATCGTTCACCAGAGAATTTGAATTGCCATGGCCACCCAACTGCCTCTGTTTCATTTCAATTCTCCTGACCAAACTTCTCACGGTATCAAGCTCACGTTCAAGTCTCCTCCTAAGCTCTTGCATTTCTTGCTTTGAGCTTGATCCTAAGTTGATCTTAATACGATTCTCCAATCCAGGATTGATAGCACCATTAACTGATGGCAACTCCTGGGCACCGGGAGCAGTATCCTGCTCAGGATTGGGACCATCCTGCTGGGGTTTGGGACTTGAAGGGTGGTCGTGGTGAGGGTTGGCGCCTGAGGGCTCGTCCTGCTGAGGATTGGGGCCTGAAGGTTCGTCCTGCTGAGGATTGGGACCTGAAGGTTCGTCCTGACGACGATTTAAGGTCGAAGAGTCATCTGACACTACATCCGATTTTGAATTCAATCTTGGCTGAGCCGTATTCTCATCCGGCAGTATAGTCTCTGCTGGGGGCTGAGCCGAAAAGCTAGTGTCATTCTTTTCGGTCTCATTGGCATCACTATCATTAACCGTGCTGTTCTTGTTGTCGTCGTTGTTAGCAGTTTTGGGGGTGGAAGTATTGGTAGCGACGGTGTTCAAGACGTTAGCTTTGTTCTTCGGTCCTTTAAAAGCTTTCCTCGTGTACACCTTGCTCTCTGTGTACCTCTGTTTCTCTCTAGCTCCATCATCTCCTCCTACTATAGGCCCGGAAGCCATACATCCAAAACCCTAATTCTTTTTTTTTTTTCACCTTGTTCCAAAACCAATTTCAAATCCCAGTCTTGTGTCTAATATTAGGGTTTTCCAAAACAGAAATGAAAGAATCGCGAACTAGAACTTGCAGGCCTTTCGACCCTGTGACCCAAAATTTTTAGGGCTTACGTAGAACCTTCTAGGACGAAATCGAAATACACCAGCTTTCACCCAGAGAGACGAAGACACATGAACCTATACACATAAGGAGAGGGAGAAGTACGAGGGACAAAAGAACGAGCTTTAGACCTAACAAGGCACAGTAGGGTTTCGAGCTTGTTACCTGGGTTTGGATCAGATCTTCCACCCTCTCTTTCGCTCCACACTTTCTCTCTCTAGAACTCTTCGTCTTCCCCTCTCTCTCTCTATAACCAAAGATTGTTTTATCGGACTCCAGGTGTACGGCAACGGTGGGTTCGTGTAGAACCATCGACCAGACGAAGCGTTTGAGGCGCACAGAGAGTCGTGCCCGGGAAGTATTATAGCATCACGAATGAAGGGCGCGGACTCACTCGAGCATCCAGGACGTGATATTCACGCACCAATAGGATGGAGCATGGGGCGGGACGTGTATGTGACCGAGGAATTAAATGGCGAGAGACTTTTGTGGCGGGGACTTTCAATTGCGAAAATTTGAAAAGTTTTCGTAGACGGAGGTATAGCGCGTAACGAGTACCGGCCTTTTCGGTGTGAGACCGGAGCAGCCCAATGCTCGGAAGGATTTCCACGCGCCGGCGAGGATGGGGGATGGCTGGTTTGATTTTTTGTATTTTTGTTTTTGCGCCTGTAAGTCGGTCTCAAATGGGCTTTTCTCTGTTGGAGCTCAAAGAATTTTGTTTACTTAGCGCCCATGATCCAATTCCAGTATACCGGGCCTCAATTATTAAAATAAAAATCAGCAACAAAATATTAATCAATTTTTCATGTAATTGTAATTGAATTAAAATTCAGTTCTCAAAAGTTAACTCCTTGCAGTTCAATTTCTCAGGATTTAACTTGCTGGTTCTCATCCTTTATAACTTTATTACAACTCAACCCTTAATAATTTAATAATTTTTTAAAATATAGGAACTAACAAATTAAATTATTGAAACTTGGAAAACTGAATTTGACAAGTTGAATTTTAGGAATTAAGTTATACTCATTGAATTAAAATTATAAATACTAATTCAATTCATGTTGATATGCGGATGATTTGTAAACTAGAGCTATGATCACCCTAACTACTATATCTTCTGCCTCAGCATATCAATATTCAACAGCACACAATAAAATTTACAATGCCATAAATTATTCATAAATTATAAATAGATGCAATTGATCTGGCTCATATGCCCTTTGTTTGGTTTGAACCCTAATTAAAGAGGCGAAGGAATAATAATGCTTGAGGGTTGGGCCTATACCAATGCACCACGTTCAATATATGCCAAAAATGCATAATATATAAAACCATAACAAATTCTATTTACATGTAATATAAAACCTACAGAAGCCGTGCCGTTCATAAGAGATGAATAGTACTCAATTACTTCAACTTCAATAATCCGCGTGTAACCATCCATAGTGTAGTTGTTCAAAATAATGCGGCTAAATCATTGCTTTTGTTAGGAAATATAAGTAGGGAAATAATTCTCCCCACCGTTGCTAATAAGTGGAGAAATTATTGCAACCGTGCATCATTAGATTAAATTTGATTATTTAATTTTAAAAGAGTAGCATATACTAGCACGACCTACAACACATAGGACCGTTCAGCCATGGCCTTTAAATCAGAGGCCCGTGACTTGGCACACACCACTCCATTATCAAACCACGCCACTCGTTATTTTTATGTGTGTTGTTGTTGTTTCCGTACGTGTTTGCATATATCATGCATTCAGATATTATAATTACACTAATCCACTCACATACTTCCACTGTTAAATGCCCCAGCAAATTGAAATTTAAAAGACAGTCAACCATAAAGTGTAGCAAAAAAATTTTGAACCCAGCACGATATTCCACGAGAGATCAGCAGCACTGTATTTCTGGTTATATAGCACGTACGTTGTATATATTTATATTAATTAAACGGGTCCGTATTGTATCATACGAAATCGTACGTAGAAATAAAATCCACTGTTTACAATTTCATTGCTCTCCTTGTTTAGGAGGGGAGGAGGAGGGGTAAAAGTAGAAGGAGGCATTTTGTTCAAACTTGATTGTAATTTCTAATTATCAGTAGCACGTTTATTCCAAACAAAAAATTACAATAAGTTTAACATTACTGACGACGACATTGATATTTGTGTCTGTGTGGGAAATGAGTTAAATCTGTTTTTTGTATTAACAAAATTAAAAAAACAAACAAACAAAATGCACCATCATGAGTTGTGTGAGAAACAATTTAAATTTGTTTTTTGTACTATAAGTTTAATTTTATTTCTTGTGTTATGTTATACACACACACATATTAAAGGCTTTCTTCGAGTTAAGCGTTGGCTTTTATTAGAAAACGCTAGTGCTTCCTCATTACCTGTAGTATCTGATTAATATAATATATATATATATATATAGAGAGAGAGAGAGAGAGAGGAGATATTAAGTCAACTTTTACGTATATTTTTTCAATAATGGATGGATTCCTTTAATTTGATGATGCTTGAGGCTCTTCTTCTCGATAGTGATGCTATTGAGATAATTAAAAATGGATTACCCGAGAGGAAAAGATTCATAAGTTCATTATCATATAATTTTAATTAAAATTTTACAAGGTCCAAACAGAAGCTTGTAATATAATGCTCTATATTTTGTGCCAAAAAAAAATAATGCTCTATATAAATAGTAACGACGAAATTTATATCATTAGCAATAACGCAACAAACCAAATTAAAACTACACGCACAAGACAAAATCCGTCCCGGCCGAAGCCTCCTCACTCAACCATACACGACGTCTGAAAAGAAAATTCGAACTAGAAAAGTAAACGAAAATAAAAGGGCCGACAGTAAATGCAGAACAGTGCACACAAAACCTAACAAATACATCACACTCCCTACGTACGTACCTACATATGCCTTCCAACATACGATGATCCTAAGGAAAGCAGGCATGCATGCGCATTTAGGATTTTTATTGGAAAATCTGGATAGTCAAGTAAATACTATATGCTGGGCAAGACCTGTTGCAAGCTCTGGACAGCAGAACCTACTTTCTAGTAGAACTTCGGTGGTGATTCACGATTATGCTTGGGATTTGGTCCTCCTGGTGATGGTCTATCTTCATGACCAACCTCTTCCATAACTCGACCATGACGCATCATTTGCTTCGACAGGTCATAATAACCTAGTTCATGAAGAAGCCGCAGGCTGTTGATATTCTTGCGAATGAATGGCCGATTTTGGAGAACGCGTGCCTCTGAATTCATGAACAAAAGCAGGCTCGAGAAGACAATGAGTAATAGTGCTACATTTGTTTTGTTTGCCATGCCCTGCGATGTAAAATCTGTGAGAGTTTAAAGAAGGTGATTTAGGGCTTAAAGAGAATAGCCAAGAAGAAGGGCTTGGATGAGTAGTTTGGAAGCTTATAGAGGTATTTATATATGAGTCGAACTTGAACTAGAAATGCATTTTTAATTAACTGAGTTTTTCTTCTATTTCATGACACCCAACCCTAAGTTTAAATAATTAAATTTAATAATTAAAGGAACTATATGGATCAATGCAAGTGGAATCAACATGCAGTGGACCTCTACTTGACCCTAACCGAGATAAAAAGCTAGATTTGCTTTTGCTTTGCCATTATTTTTGTTTTTAAATGAAGGTACGTACTGTGGGTTTTTTTATTGTAGCAATGCTATGTATATATATAGACAATAATCACGAAGCAAAGAAATTAAATAAATATACAACACATCAATATCCCAACTGAATACAGAATTTCAAATGAATATAATGAACATGTATTGCTTTCTTCTTCCTTTTTTCCTTGGCGTCTATGTATATGTGTGTGGATTATCAATGATCACATGAATGTTGGATGACCCCTTGTCCCCTTCGATCCTAATTCCTAATAATTCACATGTATGAAACCATATATCTCTTTTTTTCATTCCCGAATTGTCTCTGTTCATGAGTTGGTTTCAATCCAAGGTCACCTAGGGTTTCATTTCCACCTAGATGATGTTTAACGTTGAGGGTTTGATGGATACGCATAAAATGGAGATGCTCAAAATGGCCATGTATCGTGACTTCGTTAAATATGCTTAGAAGAATATAAGAACTGGACCACTCGTGAGAGCGACTGATTATTATTATTATTATTATTACTATTACTACTATTCTGTTACTTTTCTCTTTACTCTCACGGATATATATGTAACACACACACGCATATTAAAAGAGCTCGAAACCTTAACAGTTTATTAAAAAAAAAAAAAACTTAATTGTGGGTGGGTTCTATAGGAGCACCCAAAAGTTCGATGTCCTACGAAGTTCTTCCTCACTGTCTCACACTCTCATCCTTCATCAGATACTCTCATGCGTATATAGAGGCATCAAAGAGGACAGTTTTAAACAAATATAGTAGGAGTTAACATAGGCATGTATATACGGTGATCAATTGCGTTCCCCGCGGGACCATGTGGACATCAACTGGAAGCAAATCTGGACCATCCTGCAGTAACCTTTCAACAGTAATGTTTGTTAATTTAACTAGTTATCAAACCCTACTAATTACTGTTGAGAGGTTCCCTTTACAAGTAGGTCACTTCTATATGCTCTATACCAGTTCAATTTTAATTGGGCGGCATATTTTTAACGAGCAGAAAGTGATATGCCACATGTTGTCCTCCACGAATTCCAGTGAATATGCTAAGAGAGGGAAGTAGAATAATATCTCTCTGCAGAAAATAAACCAATGGGTATATAGCAAATGATAACCATCCTCTTTGGCCTCTCCTTTAGGAGCTTGACTAACCCCTCCAACGCTCAAGGGTCGGAGTAACAGATTCAATTAAAAAAATGAGCAGCAGATTTCATAATGCAGGTGACGGCTGCCATTTTGTCAGATTAGATTTTGATGGGCCGGTGGCTCCACGAAAGATTGTCAGTGAGCTTCATGTCGGCATGGAATAATATCTCCACCGCTTCTATCTATTAGACATTTTTAATCGAATCCATGGTCCTGACTAGACTATATGAATGATGAGGAAAAAGAGATTTCTCTCAAATCATAAATATCTGTCCTCTTCATATCTCTCGTGAATGATCAGTGATTTTACAAGGCTTAGATATGCTATTTCTGGGTCTTAACCTTTGCTCAAGAGAAAATTAAAACTCTCTCTGATTGGGATCACTTGCTGTAATTTGTTGCAGATTTCAATTGCAGTTCCTCAATGCACTCAAGTCATCAGCTCCTGGACATGCAGTAGCTGCTGATATTTCTAAGTTTGTGAAGTTTTTTTTTCTTCGGTTAATGTATTTTTTTCAGACTCTGGATCTATTAATTAAGGAGATCTCTTTAGGTACTAGATTTATTCGGTCCCTTTAAAGGTCTTTTGTAAACATTTTTATGTGATATAATTGTTTTTTGGTTAAAAAAATCGAATCATTGCAGATTTAAAAATAGTTAAAATTAGTCAAAAGTCTTTATTTTTTCGAGTACTATTAGAACATTCTCATATTATCCTTAATTAAAGCTAATAAATTTTACCTCTTAATCTTAAAGTCGGACGTGTCACCAAATGAATCAATTAGACATGACATGACTATTGTTTGGCCTAGAGAAAAGGGTAATGGAACTTGTGCGAAAGCGTTAGGTCCAATTAATGTGAGAATTCTCTAATGCAGCCCCCAGCACAATGGATTAAGCGGCGGGACCTCCAGGAGTATGAAGGAACGCCAAGTTTAGGAAGAGTGGTGACTGGCCGGGTCTAAAGGGCGTAACCCAGCATTTGCAAAACTCGAAGCACTCACCTCAGCACAATCCCTTGTCAAAAAGCACCCACCTCCCATAATCAAGAGCGAACAGTTACGACTGCCATTGGCATACAAGATTCAAATTCAAGATAGAGCATCATTGCTCACCCGTATAAATGGCAACGAGTTCGTATCTATAACTCCCTTTTGAGACTCTCAACAAACCAGACAAATCAAGCAACTCAACTAAGCTTGCGTCAAATGCAATTTTGCCCAATTTGACCCTATCACTTGTAGTCTAGGCCACCTAGATTAATTACTTTGCTTATCGAAGCACTCACCTTGTAATTACTTTCCAAGAAATGAGCGATCCTCTTCCTTGTGAACTAGTTCAATCTCTGTGTGATTCTCAATTACTTGGGCAAATCCAAAAAAATTATGATAAAGGACCTTGGGGACCCATGATCACTGATGAATACTCTAGTTGCAGACGAAGCTCATCTAGCAAGCTTGACACACACAGGCAAGAGGCCCAAAAACCAAGGCAACTAGTTTTTTAAAATAATTTAAAATGTTTCACCAAAATTTATAAAATGTCTTTTAAAGATCAATCAAAACTTTTAAAAGAAGATGTCTTATATTAAAAAAATATGGAGAAATAATTAATGATAGCTCTTAATATTATCAAACTAGAATATGCATGAGAAGTAGTAGACTGATCGATGTGCCGTGCATAACCTTAATCTCTGCAGACACACATGACAGATAACATTAGCTTTATACAATTATATTTGTTCTCATTAGTGACGAATCCAAACTTGCCAACATGAGGTGGCAAAATTTAAAACCATACAAAATATAGGGCGACAAAGACTAATTTTCACATTTTTTACAAATAAAATTTTAAAAAATTAAAAAAAATATGAAGGAGCATTGGAATTGTGGGGGCGGGGCAAGCAGCCAAGCACCCCCTTGCCCCCCTTTGCATTCGTCGCTCCTCATAATTATTCCATAGAACAAACTCAAGGTGATTTAATAACCAATGGTTGCAGCCCTTTAATTAGAAACTAATGTGGATTATTCCACGTGTGCTAAGATATGTGTGCTTGAAAGGACTAGAAATCTTGGTAGGGGATCTACCAATGTATAATTAGTAAAATTAATATAATGGGCCAAAATGAGTACATAAACACACATGTTACAATTAAGTTGACGTAACATGTAGGTTATTTAATTTAGAGCTAGAGGATAAACCACATTCTAAGACTTGGGAAGTTTGCAGTGTAACATTTTAGTGAAATTTGACCCTAATTAACTGAGTTTAGTTATAATAATTAAGTGATTTGATGTGGTGTGTAATCAAAGAGATCTAATAAGTGTATTTGGTTATGATTTCAGCCCTATTTGTAGGTCTGAAGTGAGGCTAAGCCACCCAGGCATCGAAAGAGTGAGAAAACCTAAAGGGATTATCTCCATGCCATATGTCGCGGCATGCAGCATGTTTGTCACAGCACACAAATGACAAAAGTGACACACACCGTAACGTGTGCTATGTGTGCTATGGTGCATGGCTAAATTTTTTTGATAAACTGACTCGTGAATAGACTGAAATCAGAAAAGGAAAAAAAAGGGAGAAAACGAGAGTACATCCTTCTCTCTATTAGGGCTCTTAAGGATTTAGACCTTTGGAGACATCTTGGAGCTAGAGAACACCTAAGGTAAGTGTCTCACACTCCTTTCCTCCTTTTCTCTTCCATTTCCTTAAGGATTTAAGTTCGGGTTTGAATGAAAAAAGTGATTTTAGGACCATTTGTGTGTTAAGTCTAACCCATTGACTTATATGGAGTTAATGAAAGTTGTTTAAGGTATCTAAACCCAAGATTTATGAGTTCGCAAGTTTTGATAGTTGAGAGAGCATTAATACTTGAAAATATAGAATAAATGGAGGAGTTAGAGTTTGTTAGAAACCATTAATAATGGTTTAAGAGTTTAATGAAGTTATTGAAGCAAAAAAGAGTTAATAAACCCAATAAACAAGTCTAAATGTGAGAAGTAAAGGTATTGGGTATCGTAGAGATGAAAATGTGAGAGTTGGAGATGTGTTTTTGACAATGTTAATGCGTTGGACTTAATTAATTGTACACTAATCGTCTGGCCACCATATTTGGCTTGGAAGGACAAGTTTGGAAGCATATATTGAGAGGTAAACTTTTAACCTCTCAAAGATTTAATATAATTAGGGAAACCCTATTTTAAGTAATTGTTTATTAATTAAGTTTAATGCGAAAACATACACATTGGCATGTATGATTTAATTTTAAACAGAAAGCATGCTTTAAACTTTGATTATTGATATAATTATGAGTGTGCATATCATTTGTTTGATTTGAAATATGGAATTAAACTCAAAATAATTTTTAAATCTTGACATGTAATTGAAATGAGAAGTATGATGTATGATGATTATATAGTCATATTAAAATGTGAATATGTGTAACTAAATGAGGATTTGAAACATGCTATAAGATTAAGAGTTTAAGTTAAAAAAATTTGTGAAAATAATATTGATACTCACTTGGGTAGTGTATAATCGTAAGTTCATTGTCTTGATATTGAATTAGTGAAATAATGAAATGAGTGAATACTGCACATTGCATGATTAGTTGGCAAGAGTTCGTCTAGGAAAAGGAATAGACAAAATCCATACGGCACTTACGGCTACCTTATGGTGCATGAAGGCATAGCCCTATCCCACTGTTTGTCGAAGGATTGTCCCATAATTTGTCGAGAGACTAGAATTTAACTATTCCCACCTATTTGTCGAGGAGGTTAGTTTAGGATATACAACACTCCAGATATTTGAAAGTCAAGGAAGTCATGATTTAAAAGTGAGTGTTGTAATCTTTAACCATGTCACACCTTACAATTAATGAGCTTGGATAGTCCAGTCACACAGACGAAGCCCTATCACTACTAGAAAAATGAAATTCAGCAAGGGATAAATCTCTTAGTAAATACCATTTTCCCTTGCGAAATTTTATTTTAAAGAGGAATTTTCTCCCTCACTAAATTCATAGCTAAAAAAGAGCTTACTAAATTTAGTGAGAAATTTTATTTTCCCTGCTAATTAATGAGGAATTTAGTCCCGCACTAATTTCTAGCCAGGGCCACATTACTCGTTAATACTATTCAAAATTCAATAACTTTAGTGAGAATTTAGTTCCTTGCTAATCTCTCGCTAAATATGTTTATATTTAAAAATGGTAATGCCATATCACACATCATGTGTGCGTCAACTTATGACATATCACCAACAATCTCGTGCCTCATCAACTGCCATGTCATCTACCATCTTATACCCTATCACCCGCCACATGTGCGACAACTTATGACATGTTATTGTCCACCTTGTGCTATGTCACTTACCCTTTACCATGTCACATATTCATTATATTTACGCCAAGCCCAAGACTTAAATCCTTGACCTCATATCTTCTAAACCTTATATTCCTTCTTTGCCAGTTGAATTGAAAGGTACCTGCAGTTTTTTTTTATAAAAAATTAAATATATATTATTTAACTATATAAATGTATCAAATAATGTGTTATAAAAATACACACCCATATACATATTAAATTTTATTTTCAATTATTAATAACTTTAAAATATTTATATTTTATTTAAATTATTATTTATATTATATTTTAATAAAATAGTATTTTATTAATGAAAATCGACTTAAAATAAACAAAATATTAAATAATAAATAATTTTATTATGAATATTTTAGTTATTTTTAAATTTAATTTTTATTTTTAAATAAAAATAATTAATTATATAATTAAAAGTCATTGCCAAAAGTTAACTTTTTTTTTTGCAATAATTAACTAGGGATAGGATCCTCTGTTAAATCTCTTGCTAATTATCTTATTTTAGAAAAGGATTGGTAGTCTCTCGATACTTGTCTCGCTAATTGTCTTATTTTAGAGAAGGATTGATAGTTTCTTATTATTTTCCTTACTAATTATCTTATTTTAGAAAGAAATTGATAGTCCTCGCTATTTTTCTTGCTAATTCTCTTATTTTAGAGAGGAATTGACAGTTCCTCACTATTTTCCTTATTAATTTTAAGCTGAGCTATAAAATCAATATCCCTTATCAATTTCCTCGCTAATTTGATATTTTAGAGAGGGATAGATGATCCCTTACTAAATTTTCTTACTAAATTACATTTTTTTAGTAGTGTATTTGATATTATAGCCCACAATTTCTGTCAGGAGGTATAAGGAGGGTATAAAGATGGTTTGATTTTGTATATGTGTTTATCTGACATATCGCATGATTGTTAAGTTTGTAACAAATCGTGATAAAGATTGTATTATTGTAATGACAAAGTGTATTGAGACGATGGATTAAGTAATTGTCACATGTCTGTGTGTTTTGCAAAAAAAAAAAATATAGTTTATATTAACCACGCTTCTTTAAAAAAAAGACTTAGTTTCTTCATTGTAGGTGGATGGAGGAGGAGTAGATTAGAATAGTGAAATGTGTTCATTGCAAAATATTTTTTCTTTAGCCAAGATTATTTTTTTTTTGTTTTTTATATAAAGCCGATATAAAATTGTGTTTCATGATGAAAGTATATTCAACGTTCCAAAACAACATTTAATAATATTTTTTTATATTTTATCCTTGGAGTAATTTATTATTTATCGCTATAATGTTTCTAGGTATTAAATAATTGGGGACAAATTTAATGAAATATGACATATTTTTAAATATTGATTGTATTTTTTAATATGCATGGAATAACAAAAAATAAATAAATACAATGAAACAGAGGAATCGTGACTTTTTTGGGGTGGGGGACTAATTAAAATCACAAAACTCGTTTATTTAACTGTAAAACCATAATTTGTTGCAAGTCATGGATCAGAACATTATTCCAAAGCGAGCGAACCATGGATGGTGAGTGACAAAGTAAATGGGTAGGCAAATATTATATCCAAAAGGTTTTAATTTGCAATTTAATGAAACATCAGCATCAATTAGGGTTGTACATGGGTAGGGCCTGGCCTAGCTTGAAGGATCCACAAGTTGCAAAATGCAACCCGCTATTCAGCCCAACTCACAAAAATCCCTATTAGCTTGGGTTGGGAAGAACAAGTTGGGCACCTTTAAGCTGTCTCACCCATTAACTCAAAATAACATTTATAAAAACTTCAATTATAAATTCACAATAACAGCTGCAACATCTGATTAACATAAACCATAAATCATGAATCAATGAGCAGGCAAATTGATTTATAATTTTAACCCAATTATTCTCAAAATTTCAGATATAACATACAGTGTATTTTTACTTACATGCGATCTCGAATCTTATCTGTTCCATAAAAATTAATTCAATAAAATAATAAATTTCATCAACATTTTAAAAAGAAATTAACATTAAAGTTAGCAATAGAATATTAAAAGATAAAACTTATCCCGTAAAAATATGTGAAGAAATTAGTCTCCTTGAATAAGAGATACCTATCTGGTAAGCAATATTGATTTTGTGAACTAACAACAGGATCGATTTTAATGGCGGAAACATATATGCTGATAAATCATGTATATTTAGTGTCGTGATAGCTGATAGGCAAAGTTCCTTCTCTCGTTCGAAGTTCGAAGACGTTCATCCATCGAGTATGATGGGGACATATAAGATCGATCCTTACAATACGTTGAGTCGAGAAAAATTGACTATCAAGCACTACAGGCATGCCCATCAGCATAACCCAGATTAAATAAATCCACACAATCCGAATAAAAAGGCCTCATAAAAGCATCTAAGCCTGAGATGGAGACAGTTGCTGAGCCGAGACGCAAACGGGAGGGTGGAGAATGGAGAGTGACTGATGGCTACGGCTATGGTTGGGAGGAATGGGAATAGAAACCCAAACCCTTGCTAACTCTCTTCGTTCCTTTGTGGCCTACCGGCTTAGTCTGACACTCAGACTTACAAAAAATTAATATATATATATATATATATAGAAAAAATTAATCATTTAATCTTTATAGTTTTGATTCAATTATAACTCACTCCTTCAATTTTGACTCATTATAACTCAATTCTTAAAGTTTTAACTCATTTATAAATCAATCCTTGAACTTTACTTTTTACAATTTAATCCCTAAAGCTTCAACCTCTTAAATATTAATCCTATATTTTAAAAAATAAAATTATAAAGATTAAAAATATTTTAAAATTTTAATATTTATAAATATTAAAATGGTTTAATAATTTAAAATATTAATAATATAGTTTAAAATATTTTAATCTTTATAATTTTATTTTTTAAAATATATGGACCAATATTTAAGAGGTTAAAACTTCAAAGATTAAATTATAAGAAGAAAAATTTAAAGACTAAGTTACAATTAAATTAAAATTATAAAGATTAAATAATTAATTTTTTTTTATATATATATATATAGCCAAACGGGCAAGGCAACATACTTTACCCGTTACCCGCCCTGCCCGCACATTAACCTAGCCCTAATATGTGTAAAACATGTCAAACTGCTTTTATTAAGACTAGGCCAGGCAAAATTTTATCAGTTCGGGCAGACACGTCAGGCACTCGGGCTTCATGAACACCTCTAGCATCAATATGTGATACAATGATAATTAAACATTTTTAGTCTTATATATATATACACACACATATATTGCGATCATATATATCCTTCCACTGAGCTTGCTTTTTGCTCCTAACGGATCGCCACGTAAAAATATCACCTTAAAATCCATGTTTTGGTCTGATCTTATCTTCTATGAGCGTATCATAATGTTGAAAAGGAAGATTGATGAACACTTCAATAATTAAATGGAAGAGTCACTTGAGTAAATAACCAAGTCAGAAAGGAAATGCCGCCTTTCGTGCTTGCTTTTTGTTTGAGCTCTTGCCTCTGTCAATTGACAATGGCACTGATCTCGCAATAATATTTCATTTACATTTAATTATCCATTTCATTAATTATACTAAAAAGCCTTGATAATTTTTTATTATCTTTCGTGTCAATATTTAATTTATTAAATGTGTACATGGGACTTGTCCATATAATGTCGGTTTTTTTTTTAACTCATAGTGTCGGTCTAATCTACGAAAAGAATAAAAATACAAATAAAAAAAGCTAAGCAGATTGTAGCAGTACTGAAATAAATCAATGATAATGTTATCTCCATGTAATTGGCTGAGGGTGATTGATAAGAAATAAGATCAATAGGGTGTGGGCTTTCTTTTGGCGTGATAAATTAAAGGAGCTTCAATTTAGAACAAGCCTGTCTTCCTAGTCCCATAATTGTCTTTGATGATTTGTGCGCGTGTTTGTGTGTCTGTCACTGTCTGCAATTTTAATATTGAATTATCTAAACAACCAAGTACATTTGTTTTTCCATTTCTTGGCAATGGAATATGCCTTTCCCTCTGACAAAATATTCGGGAAAAAAAAAACAGAAAAAGGTATTTCATGCCGGATGCAGATCCTCTCAGAGTTAGTTCGCCTCAGCGTCCCAATCTGATCCCTTGAAAATAAACATCCAATGTTCTACATTTTGCCACATCATATCATGTAAAAATAATCATTTCATTAAATTGGTTTTTTTATTTCATTTCTTATTTTCAAAATTTTTTTAAAAAATTACCCTATAGATTTTTGTAAAGAATTTATAATTCAGCTTATTCAAACTTTAACTTGATTTTTTTTAACAAAAATTTACCTGAAAAAATTTTTCACTGTAAGTTAGAATATAAGCAGGTATTTACAGTATGATTTATTTAAACTCTGACATGATCTATTTGATAAAAATTTATTTAAAAAAATTTACAAAGTAAGTCAAACTGTAAGTAGATACTAATGATATGGCTTATTCAAATTCTAATCTGATCTATTTAATAAAAAAATTTTAAAGAAAAATTTTTAGAACAAGTTGAAAGAATTTTTTTTTAAAATAAAATTATTTTTATATGAAATGACGTGGTAAAATATAAAGCATTGAATATTTACTCAAGGGATCAGATTGGGACGCTGAGGCAAACCGATTCTGAGAGGATCTGCATCCATTTCATGCCTTGTGTTGGTAGAATCATGAACGTTGGGTTGTGTTAGGCAAAAAAAAAATTGATTCAAATAAAAACCAATTTTTTAGGCCTAGATCATATAACTCATAAATTATATGAGTTAGTTTTGATAATTTAAATTGACCCGTTTAACTCATATTATTTTAAAAAAAATTCAAAAAAGGAAAAAGGGAGAAATATTGTGGTATAAACCTTACAGAGCACAATTCACTTAGCTAGTTCAAATCATATATCATGGGACACGATTTACTTAACTAATTCAATTCATAGATTTTGTATTAAACATTATGAATTAATATTTAGGAATACCTAGAATGAATTATGAAAGAATATCAAATTAGAACTTGTCATTTAAGTGTATTTTCTAAAAAAAATTAATGAAAAAATAAATTAAAAAAAAAATGAATGATAGGTTAATCTTCAAAGACTGAGTTAAGTTAAAAATTTTTTTTTTACTTATATAAAAACTTGTTAGGCCTAACCCAACTCGTATTTCATTGAATCCATATGAGCCAAATCACATGGCCTAGATTGGCCCATATTATCTACACTATGTGTTGGTGTGGGGGGATGAATTGAGTGGAAAATTTTTGGGGCAATATTTTAAAGATCTTTTTTATAGTGCTTGATTTTCTAAACGTCACATGACTTGTTGTTTAAAAAAAAAAAACTCACGTTTTGTATATTCCACAGTCCATAAAAAAATATAACTGGTCACTTCTATAGCGAGTTTGAATTAATGCGGATTTAAATTTGTGATAAAGGGTCAATTTGTTTTAGCTTATCAATGAAAATGTTATAAAATTTAAAAATAACTAATTAATAATTATTTTTTATTATTTTAATAAAATATAAAATTATTTTTTATTTTTATAAAATTTCTGTAAAATAAATATCTTTTTTTAATAGATCCAGTTTTTTTTTTAAATTAATCTTAAACAAACGGGCTCAAATTTTTTATCAAATAAATAAAAAAATTAAAAATTTAAGTTTGATTCAAATTTAAATTTATTTTTTTATTATAAATTTTTATAAATTAAAATTATTTCATGATTATTTAAAATTTTAATCGTTTCAATTCTCTCATTTTTTATTATCTGTTTTCTTGAATGATGCACTTATTACTCTCGTCTCTTCTCCCATATCTCATTCATGTCTCTTGTTGACTAAGAAATAAATGTAAATTTATCATTTTAATTTTTTGTTTTCATTTTAAATTTTAACTTGTTTATCTTATTCATTTGAAATTTTTTATAATATTTAAATAAATGGTTTTAAATATGTATACTCTTTCCATTTAAAAATATAAGGCATTTTTTAAAGAGTTGGATGTTAAAAAATGTAAGGCATTTTTAATCTTTCGAGATGTAATCATTGTGTTTGTTTCAAAAATATACCTATTGATAAATGACTTTATATTTATTGTAGAGTATTTAATAAGAATAAATATAAAAAGATAAGGTTAGTTTGAGAGTAAAGAGCTACTTTATTGGGGGTAAAATTCGATTAAAAATATCTTACATTTTTAAATGGATGAAATATTTTAGAAGTGAAATTTAAAATTTAAAAATTAATTTTTTTTAAAAAAATCACCAATCCAAACACTGCAAAGTTGATTAAATTAGCAAGGACTTAGTATGCATAATCTCCGTTTTTTCCTTTGCCCGCTACACAATATTTACCCGAAAAGAAGAATTGTACCAAACTTTTGTCTATGTTAAACTTCTGCCTTAAAGTATACACATTGAAAATACGAAAAAAAAAAGGTTACTAGTGTAATTTTCAACAAAATTAAAAATATTTAAACAAAAAGTCCCTTGAAAACTATACTTTTTTCAGGTTTTGGGCTATAAATTATCTATGAAAAGGCAACTTGGATGGAAATAACAGTCTTAACATATATTTGTAATTATTATTGAATAACAGTATTTTACTTCTTATAAAAAAAGTGAACCCAAATTATATCCCGACAGTATTTAAACAAATTGATTTAATATATTATACTAACATACTCCGTAATCCTGGGCCATCTAAACCCAATAACCAACCACACACTTGACGAGATAACTTTTTGTGAATCGTTAGACCCAATAGACGGACCTAGTTGGGTCTCAGGCTGAGCCCAACCTTTAATCTCTAGGTCTAGAAACCTTTTTTGAAATAATAATAATAATGATAATTAATTTGATCTAGTAATCCTCTGCAGGGTATTCAAGTCATTTAAAAAAAATTATATATTTAGTATTTTATTTAAGTTGATTGTCTTCAACTAAGTCCATATATTTGGATTTTTTATATTTTATTTATTTTGTAATAAAGTATTTTTATTAATATTATTAATATATTAAAGTTTACTTTTTTTAATTTCATTGAATAAAAATATATTAATTAGGTAAGATTAAATATCGAAGTCTTTTTTTTTTGTCTCTCTGTTGGTACAACAAGGTGAGAAACAAGATTATTTATGAGAAGCGAAATTATCATCTTGTTGTACCAAGTCTTACTGCAATAAGACTCGTGCAAGAAAATTAACAAGAAAATTAAATCTCATATATTGTTTTCGCCGACAGCATACAATAAAACGATTTCAAATACTTCTTCATATCCTTAATATAAAACATTGCCACAAGTCTTACTTTGCCCTTGATATAAGACGCCTCGTAAAATTTGACGAAGCATCAATAAATCATTTCTGAAAATGCACATATATCAAATTAATTCGTTTGGTATTTGAATCCAAGATTTAAAGACAAGGTCAGTAATTTTAACTAAGGATTATTTGGGATTTTTATAGGATTTTTTTAATAAATCAAGACTCTTAATTAGTTTCAACTATATTTCCTAATTATTAATGCGTGTGATGTGGTTAGATGCTAGGAAATGCCCAGATAATAAGTGAAAATAATTTGGATGAAACAATTTAAAATTATAGAAAAATTGGACAGATAATAAAATATAACATATGAAGTTTAATGCAGAAAACCCTTGAATGTGAGGGGGGAAACTTTTCAAGTGAAAAACGAGAAATTTCATTATAAAAAATAAAAATTATAATAATTATCTCTCTCATGAGTAATAAATAAGACATAAGAGTATATAAAGTTTCTCATCGATTAAAAATATTAACTTAGATGATAATAAATATCTCACAAAATTTTAAATAGAGATATAATAAATTTAAATCAAGATAATATATAAATATAATCATGAAAGATTATAAAGATTTGAGCCGTAATATCAAGAGATTTCGCTTTGATTCAAATTTAATAATGCCTGTTATTGTCAAATAATTTCAAAAGTCAATCAAATGCCGCAAATACTAGCTAAATTTAAGTAACATTCAAACTTAATTTCAGGAAAAAGCTTTGTAAGAATTAAAAGCTTGAATCAAAATTACTCAGGTGTTACTTATAAATAAAATCAAATGAAATATTGGATTGTGATATTTTTTGCTTTAATTTTACTAAATTTTTGAGAGGTTTTTTCTTGAAAATCTTAAAAAATCTAGCGAGGTGAGAGTAATGTGTAGGCCAAACTTTGTAGTGGTCCTCTGATTCTGAAGTGTTGCATTTGAAATCTTTCACCGGACAAATTGTAAATCGCAATCGCAATTGCCAGTGCTCCACATGCAACGTTGCTGTCTCCCACCACTCACTTCATCTCCACTATCCTAACTATATCTACTAATTTCCTTTTCTAATTTTTTAAATAAATCAGATTGATCATTAATGATTAACAAAACATTTTATCGTACCGATCAAAACACCAGATCAACGATATATTAATTTAACTGGTTGAGTTGACCAATTTTCAATGGCAATGCTGTAGGTTTTTCTCACCATTTTTTCTGTGATACTTTTATTCATTAAAAGATAAAAAATTTATACAAATAATAATAAGTAATCGAAAACACATTAGCAATATAATGTATGGTGGCCAGCTTTGAATTTTCACTCTCTTATTATTTTAAAAAATACATGCGTGTGAGTAAGAAAAAATAATCCAATATGCAATAGAGAGAAGGAATGACTTTTTTATGGTCGAGTTCAATCTAAATGCAAAAAAAATCAAATAAAGAAATAAAACAAAAAAAGCAAAAAGAGGTCTCCCTGGTTTAGGCATGATCTGTAGCTAATATGCGTTGAAGTTGCTCATCGATTTGTATGCATGAACAGCTCCATATCATCGATGTTGACAGATACTGATAGGGAAGATAGCAAAGGTGGGGATTTTCATCAGAGAGACTTATATATTGACTAAATAATGTTTCCAAGAAAAAATTGTGAAGCCATATCTTCTACGAAATTTATGATTAATAATATTTTTTATAATTCAGTAATATTGCACCTTCTCATAACTTTTAGATCACACGAAAAACTTGAAAAATATTTAAAATTTAGATATTCAAATATTTTTTTCTAAATTTATTCCAACCCTACAATATCATCCAAAGCATCGGCCATAATGAAATTAAAAAAAAAAAAACAACTTTTAATGACTTGATTGTCTAAGCAGTGACCTCATCACGGGCTGGGGACTTCCCCCCCCCCGGGGGGTTAATAACTTTGAAAATAATTGATAATATATTTTGCTTGGAAAAAAATAATGCTTCACAATATTACCGACTAATTTAAAATTAAACGGTACCTGATTTCAACTAAATGGAGAGATAGCTTTCTCATTTTCTTCAATCAAATTGTTTAAATTTTAAACCTTACATGAAAAATACCTAGTACCTTTTACAGCAAACATGCGGTGGAAGATAATAAACTAGATCAATAAATATGATTTTTATATGATTATTTGACTGGATTAAATTCGAGTATTGTCATGTCCAGTAAAGAGCAATTATTTCAAAGACCATTCACACAGGTTTAAACTCAAAGCTTTATACTTAAGTCGCTGTAACTCGTCTCGTCTCACCATGACTAACATGCTAGCTGGTTTTGATGAATGTAATTTCCAAAAAAATAAAAAATAAAGTTACCTGGGTTAGTATCACGGTTAAAATAGTATGAAAATAAGGGGGAACCCATTTGCTTAAATTCATAAACCATTAAACTAATATATTAATTGATTTAATAAAATATTTTATTTATAACTGATTTGATCACAATTTAGTCATAGTTTCAACTATTAATCCTTAATAAAGTGTGTTTAATTTACCAGTTTCAATCACCGGTACGGTGGCTTTTAAAGAAAATAATGCCTTTAAAAATGAGCAAAAAGAATGATGTTGACTGTTGAGAGGGTCAACACAGATAGAAAAAAGCATGCAGAGCATTTTCGTGGCTGTGATTCTTGGAAGTCACTCTCTTTTGCTCTACTTGTGCAGTCATAGTCTCCATTTAAAGCCAAAGCATGCCTGCTGTCCACCCACCACTCCATATGTTGATCGCCCAACTTCAAAATAAAATAAGATAAAATAAGGAAAAAATTTGCTCAACTGTTCATTTAAAATCCATAAATAATTTAAATGATCTCAAAATTTGGAATTAAAAACGCTGCTAGATAATTAATTAGAGCTATTGTTAGTTTTTTTAATTATTTCAGTTTATCATCTCCTGAATGTTTTAAAAATATATTAAATCTGTAACTTTGTACCGTTGAGAGCATGAATACCGATTTTAAAAGTAAAATTACTAACTAACAGCGATTGAATTTAGTAGAAAATGTTACTCTAACAAAGAAAAACAGACAAACGGCTAGCACTAATAAACCCCGTAAAAGAGGAGTGAATTTAAATAGGAGCATTAGGCCAAAAAAAGAATAGAAGCAAATACATGCATTTTTCTATCTTTTGCGTCAAGTTTAGTGAATTGAATTCAAGAGTTTATTATTATTATTATTATTATTATTAAGAAGGCAGGTCACATAATTCAAAAAAATCAGCGGCGCTCATAAAAACTCGATGGCAAACCATTCATTAATAAATTATTGTACCACTCCTCCTGCTGTATTTATATAATAAAGAGAGGACATTTATTTTGATTTATTTATAAGGAATCTCGATAATTATTTTGTTTATCTTTATTATTTTGCATTTATTAAATATTAAAAAGTTTATTAAAAATTAGAGTATTTTATTTTAAAAATAAATATATTTAGTAAGAGTAAAGTTAAGAAATTGTTTAATCATTAAAAAAATTAATAAATTTTAAGATATATTTTTAATAAAAATATTAAAAATAATTTAAAAATAAAATTAGAGAGACATACCTTTACGAAAAACTGAGTCCGCCAGCATAAGACCAAGTTTGTAACTTCACGTGGAAACCAAAAGCAAATCTGGTTCCATCGGCCACAACCGGAACAACTATTACACTCACACTCACTGACTCGCAAGCAGGACATGTTATCTGATTGGATGTTCAAAATCATAATTATGCATTTATCGGTTCAAAGTCATTTTTAATATATTTTATTAAAATTAAAAAATATAAAAAATCATTAATTTCATCTAAAAATTTAATAAATTTCCAACTTTTTTCTCAATAAATATACAAATTTTACTAATATACTTTCTCTCTCATATTTAATGAAGGTTTTAGAAAAAAATTTGTAACAAAAAATTATTAATATGACTTATAAATAAAATAAAAAAATCTTCACTCTTTACCGTATAAATAGAATTAAAGAGAGTATAATTTTAAAAAAATAGTTAATTTTGTTAACCATTTTTTCTTATCCTCAATATGATGTATCTCTAACTACCTCACTATAACTA
Source organism: Prosopis cineraria (assembly GCF_029017545.1). Lineage (NCBI taxonomy): Eukaryota > Viridiplantae > Streptophyta > Magnoliopsida > Fabales > Fabaceae > Prosopis > Prosopis cineraria. The sequence goes on from NW_026555411.1 coordinate 47,361, forward strand.
ATAAGAGATGGTTGAGTCATTTACTTTGTCCAATAATATAACAAACTTTTAATTTTATCCCTAATTAAATAAAATTTTTTAAAATTTATATTACATTCTATATCATAGTTAACAAGTTTAAACATGAGTAATATTGAAAAATGTAATTAACACCCGTTAAGTAATTTGTGTTGAGGACTAGAGAATTTTTACAGAAGACATCTTATAATAAGAAAATGTTTAAACTAAAATGCCCTTGTGATGAATTTTTCATTGTTTTTCAATTTAATGATACTATCATTTAATGAAAAAAATTAACAAAAAAGACATCATAAATGCTCCTTAAAAATTGTTGTTTTACTTGCATAAGAAAGAAAGAAAGAAACTATGTTTAAAAATGAAAGGAGTGATTATTATCATCTCACTCTCTCCATTTTAAAACTGCTGGCGTTATATATATATGTATATATATATTGTTCTCGTTTCAAAATTTCTGTCTCCTATTATTCTTATTTTAATTTAATTACACCAGACTAGATGAAGTAAAAGGATATTAAGTGATATAATACTTCGGTCAAGCTATAATAACGTTTTAGATTAATTAAATATCTCTTAATCTATAGTATATGTATTGAGCTGAATTGTAAATAATATGAAATGAAGACAGCGGAAGTTACTAACTGCCAGTGAATGGCACGTGTTTTAAAATGATACAATTATCATTAAACAAAGGGCAAAAGAATAAATTGAACTTTAAACTATAAATTTAAAAACATTTAAAATCTTAAACTCATTTTTTATTTTTTAAGCAATGTTTTTTTTAATTTTTAAAAATAATGTAATATGATTCTTGTCGTTGATAAAAGTTAACTTTAATAATTAATTAAACAGTAAATAATAGAAAAGAAAATCAAAAATTACAAACAAAGACTAGTAAAATTATCTTTTTTTATAATTTTTTGAGTGGTTTGTTGTAATTTTTAATCATTTTTTATAATTTTTAAGAAATATTTTTTTTATTTTTAGATCAACTAATGATTAAAAGTTAGCTTTTTTTTCAATAGAAGGAATTTAATTGTATTATTTTAAAAATTAAAATAAAATTTCATAAAAAATGAATTTAAAATTTTAGATATTCTGATGTCTATAGTTTAGGGGTGAATTCATTCTTCCAACCTTGAATACCTACGTCGCTACATTTGACATTAGTGAAAGTGGGCGCACTTGCGATGACCGATGTTATCTAGTGTTGGCCCGACTTGATTTAAATCGTAATAAAAGGAGGAAATGAGTTTTGAATGTGTGGAAATCGCCGCGCTGGACCATTGCTTCCGCCTTTTATTTTTGAAAAAAATTGATCATTTAGTTGTTATAGTTTTAATCTGATTACAATTTAATTTCTCAATTTTAATACATTATAACTTAATTCCTGAAATTTTAATTTATTTATAAATTAATTCATAAACCTTGCCTTTTACAATTTAGTCATTAAAGTTTTAACTTCTTAAAAATATTTTAAAATTTATTACTGATATTTTAAATTATTTAAGTCTTTTAATATTTATAAATATTTTTAATATTTAAATTTTATTTTTTAAAATATAAATATCAATATTTAAGAGATTGAAACTTTAAAGATTAAATTGCAAGAAACAAGATTTAGGGATTAATTTATAAATAAGTTAAAAGTTCAGGCACTGAGTTATAACGAATTAAAGTTGAAAAATTGAGTTACAAATATGTCGAAACTATAAAAATTAAATAATTAATTTTTTTATTTTAATAACAAATATTATTAATAAAACAAGTATTATTAATAAATTATTAACATTTGAATCTTGTAGTTGTATGTAGAGTAATAAATAAATCTGATCATCTTAGCAAGCGAAGTCCAACAAGAACCTTTCAAAGATAGGAGAGTGGAGAGGTCGTTTGTGATGGTTGATAGTGAACTATGGTTTGGCTGTACTCCCCACTATTTCTTATTATTGCGTGATATCTTTTTAAAAATTTATTTGATCCTTAATATTTTTTTATTTAAAATGTAAATAGCTCGTAACAATAATTTATGTAGCAATAAAATATTTATTCTCATGAAAATATATATCCTTTCTTGTTTACTCTTAAGCCCTGTTTGATATCATTGAATTAGGAAGAAAGAAATTGAATTATAAACAAAATCTTGATGCAAGCACGTTTGGTAGGCAAAAGTTGTGATTCATAAGGAATCCAATTCTATCAAAAATGTTAGAATTTGATTCTTTCTCATGTTCTGTGGAATTCATCCCTATAGACCTTAATGCCTTCTGCTTCAATGCTCCAATCTTGACGTCACACACCTCTGTCATCCTATCACCCTTTTGTTTTCCCAACAACTCCTTTGCCACTACTCCTTGTCTCCAATGGTCAATGCGAGGCAGCATTATCTTCGATGCGATTCGATTCAAGGACGATCGCCAACGGTGAAGGGGCCATCACCATGCGTTCTTGCCAACACTGAAGGACTCTCACCGTGCATTCTCATCAACAATGAAGGACCCATTACCATTTGTGCATTCTCATTGACGATAAAGTATCCATCACTCTATGTTCTCGCCGACACTTAAGGATCTATCACTAGTAGTGACCCACCTTCTAACTCTCTATTGATTCAAAGAGCTTCATACCATCATCATAGGTTGACAATGCCATCATCTATTGATGACCCACCTCCTACGACCCTCTCTCTTTCCCCCTCTTCCTCTACTGCACACAAGTCAACGACTCCATAACCAGTGATGAGCCACCTTCTAAATCTCTGCCAACTCAAGGAGCTTTGCACCGTCATCACAGGTCGAGAACTCCATCATCCATCGATGACCCACCTCCCACGACCTCTCTCTTTGCATGTGTGTGGGGGGCGTTCTTGGTCCAGGCATAAATATCCAATAATGGATAGTGCATAAACCATGTTGTTAAGCGCTTGCTTCTTGGTCTAGGTGCAAATCTAGCAATCTAAGAGGTGGACGAGGAAGATGAAGTACATGGGTCTTGGGGAAGGTTGTGATGCTTGTGCTTGGGATTTCAACTTTGTAGAGGGAGATTTTTTTTTTTTAGGGATATTTTAGTCTTTTAATATATGAATATGCATATTAAATAATAAATAATATAAGGATTTCGTGCACATACCAAACAAACACGTGTAATCTAATTCTATTTCAATTTTAATTTTGATTCTATTAAAAACATTTTTATCAAAACAAACGCAGCTTAGTTTCAATTCACAATGAGTGTGAATGAAGTTATAAACTCACATATACAAAAATTTATATTAATACATACAAGAGGTAAGATAAACAGAGAGAGTAATGCTACGCTACTTATATTTTGAATCAAGATTGGTTAAAAAAATACTAAGATTTTGGATAAGAGGGAGTAAGACACGTGGAAAGTTATTTCTTATTTCTTCCTATGCAAAATATAAGCATTTTTTAAGGGGGGTTCCTATATCAGTAAAGTCATTGTTCTTGTAAAGACATATATCATTTTTTTCCTTTTACTCTTAATTTCAATTATCAATATATTTCATGATATGTAAGAGATAAATTTATACAATGCTTTAAGCCAAGAAATACAGGGGATGAAATGAAATTTTTTTTCACATGTATTAAATTTCTTATTTTAAATCAAAATTAACTGAGGAAATGTTTATATTTTAGGCTAGTAGAGTATCATTTTCTAATTTCATTCTTATATTACGTACTCCCTCCAAAACTACAACATATGTCATTGGTAACTAATTCATATTTTACGAAAAATATTTGTTGAAACTTTATTTTTTTAAAAATGTTCACATATTTACATCTATGCACTTGATTTTTCCTAACATCACACATATTGTCCTTAAATATGGAGCATTTAAAGACAATGAATATAAAAAAAACAAGGGTATAAATGGTAAAAAAGATATAAAATTATATTTTAAACTAAAGAATACTTATAAAAAACAACTTATATTATAGAAGGAGTATACATTTCTTCTTATTTTTAACAGGTGTAAGGTTAACCTCCCCCCCCCCCCCCGAATTTGAAGACAAATTTAACAAGTCAATTGTCATTTTTCTACTTCCTCGCCACTGCACTTGATACGTATCCCTATTAAATGACACTTTGCATAAAAAAATGTAGTCTCTAATATAAGTAGGTTATTAATTATATATTTTTTAATATTATTTCTATTTAAAATTAATTAATTAAAAGAGAGTGTAATATAAATATAAAAATATTTCATTATAGGTGTCTTGCAATTATGATAAGAATTGGAGGGAGTAGTTAAAAACTTAAAATCCTCTAGCAAGAAGAGTAAAGAATATTTCGGAAATTGAAATAATAAATTTAGATAAATTTTGGAAGTTGGCGAGTGATAGTCATAATAAACTGATGTGGAAAAAGGAGGGGGTAGTAGTCTAAGGAGATAGGAACAGGATCTAGAGCCGTCCTAAAGCGGAGGGAGTGTGAAGGTGGTGAAAGGTCCTACGTCACATTAATGGAGCATTCATGAGATTCATTACCCCCTCAGCCTCACACTCTACAGTCTACTCTCCATTCCATCGTAAGCTCTCAGCTTCGGAGCATCCCATACCAATGGACGCGTTAATTTGGTCAAACTCCTCGGTGAGTCCCGTAATATTTAAAAAAATTTAGGGTTGAGTTTAGAAATTAAACAAACAAATTTTTATTCTAAATTTATTCAAATTGCCTAAATGAATTCAAAAAATTTGGGTCAAGTTCGAGCATGAATAGGTTTAAATACCTGAATTTATTTTTTATTATTAATAAAATAATATATAATTTGAAAATATTAAATTTTTAAAAATTAAAATTAAAATTAGATAAAAATAACAAATCATATTTAATAATTTGAGCATTCAAACTAATCTAAATAAGCCTAAAAATCTGAGAGGTTAAGGTCGAGTCTGACTATATAAATTTTTTAATATGATAGGATACTTTGCCTTATGCTAAAAACCAAAAAAAAAAAAAATCTTGTAAAATTTGTCTTCGACATGAGAGAGTTAATAATTTTAGCTTTTTCATTATAATTAAATAACAAATTTTTTAGACTATACGTTTAGAAACGTTTGAGACTTTAAATTTATTTTTGGTGTAATATCTTTCTTTAAATTTTAAAAATAGTGCAGTATTATCCTTACCATTAACAAATATTAATTTTAACAATTAGTTGATCAAATAATTTTTTGGATTATTGTATGTAATTTTATGTCATTTTCTATATATTTTTGTGATCATTTTCTGTAAATTTTGAGATCATTTTTAATAGTTTTTTAGTCAACTAAAGATTAAAGTTAATTTTTATTAATAATAAAGTAACATTGCACCAATTTTAAAAATTGAAGGAGAGCATTATACAAAAATTGAGAATACTTTTAAACTTATAATTTAAAAACGAAATTACCCTTTCACTAAATGGCTCTATTCAAAACTAAAAAAATTCGAGTTTTTTTTCCTTTTAAGCGCACGATCTAATGAAAAAGACCTAGTAAAACGAAAACAACAAGCATTAATATTGAAAAACTATAATGAATACTTCCCTAGATATTTTATAAGAGATTTAAGCAAGGTATATAAAATTATATCGGTCATTAAACTGGTTATGGCATCGGGTCACGGGTTAGTAATTCAATCGGGGTTGAACTGGTGGCAAACCGGTCATGATTAAAATAATACAATTTAAATAAAAAGACATTAATTATAAAAACATTCAACCAAATTCAATCACTAAAAAGTCTAACAATAATAAAATACTATATTTTTGGATTTAGCATGCTCTGCCTTTAATTTTTTATTTTGTGACTTTAATTTTACTTTTTTTTGTTATCTTATTTCCAAACTTAGAACTTTAAAAAATTAAAAATGAAAAAAAAATGAAAAATAACGTCATTTTAGGGGTAAAATTTTGAAAAAATAATATACCGGTTAAACTTGGGTTGATCGGGTTACACTGGTTCACTCTCTCACTGGGTTAAAGGTAAATCCAGACCAGATAAGAGATCGGGTCACTGGTTTTCGAGTTGACCTAGCCGATTCGATCCGATTTTCAATAACATGGGTTTAAGTATCTTTCTAAAAATGCTTTGCAAAAATGATTACAGGGGTACAAAATATGGAAAACTTTAACCGGTTAAATTGCTGACGTTTCATTTAATCTGTACATATAAATCCAGACTTTCTCAGTGTCATCTGCCAAGTGAGAAGTTTAAGGTGGGGAAAAACAGTTCCACTCCACCAAATTAATAAATCCATTGAAACCAAGTCTTGGTTAAATAAATATGAGTTCGTACGGTAGACCAGAGACATGAGCTTAACGTGAAGTTTACATATGCTAGTTTTTATCACGGTTTAGGCCTGAATTTATTTAGATTGTATCTTGTCTGTCTTAAATTTTAAAAGCTTTAAATAGGATTTTGTGAAAGTAGGCTCAATGTGTGTTTATTTTTTAGTTTATCAAAAGTTTGTTTGATAAAAATTAATTTAATAAAAGTAAGTTATTATAACGAAATTTATGTTTGAATATATTTTTTCAAATATCAGTTTAGTACACTACAAGTTATTTGACTTGTGATAGTAAAATATACTTTTAAATGTATAATTATTAAAGAGGACATTAATTTATGATGATTTATAATTTTTATTATACAAATGTATTATATTTAAAATATTTAAAAAAATGTGATAAAAATTTTAAATAATATAAATTTTGATTTATAATGATAAAAATTTGATCTCTAGTTATTTATATTTTTTAATTTTTAAATTTTTATAAAATGTAATAAATGTTTATAATTTTTATTATACATTAATGCTAAAAATTAACATGATTAATTATTCAATTTATAATGTTAAAAACTTGATACCTAATTATTATTATTGAAATAATAATTATATTTTTAATGAATTAACTATTTTTATATAAAAATAAGAGATTAAACTTAAAGTAGTATGGTCAAATAACATTTTACTTTTTAAATTCACTTTTCAATAGTTTTAAATAGTTACGTTTCAACTATTATTTAAATATACTTTAAGAATGTACTTTTTTTTTGTAAAATATTTTGTCTAAACAACTTCTAACTTTTTAAAAGTAAAATTTTACTTTCTGGACGTGAAAAGCAAAAAAACTAAACGGACTCTTAGTCTATTTGTTTTTAAACATACTTGATCTAGTCTTAGAATCAACATAGTCTTTTTTTTTGTTTTGTTGGTAATATTTATTATATTACTCTTAAATTATTCATCTTTAATGAATATTGTTATTAAATTAAAAAAATCAAAAAAGAGGTATTTTAGTATATAATTTTCATTTTTAAACCACATTTTTAAAATAGTTTGAGTTGATTAAAATGTTATTGTATTTAAAACAAATCAGGGTTAGATCTAGGGTAAGCCAGGCTACAAACTTGGATTACCACCCTGCCGACTGCCATACGCGTGCCCAATGGATAAAATTGTCAGAAAGTTTAATTCTACCTCAATTCTTCATCTTAATTCTTAACTATAATATAGGGCATTCTTTTAAAGCAATAACGAGTTTAGGAATACATATATGGGGGTAAAAATTGAAAATCATCCAAATTATGGGAGGCTTAAAGTTTTTCAAAACTGATTACACAAATTAAATTAAACCAAACCTATATGAACCAATCAACACTGATAACAAATAATATTCAGTTTAGTTTATCTTTTGGCAAAATCAACTGATTTGGTTGGATTCGGATTTTTGTCTATTGAAACTTGAGTGAATTCTTATTTTATTTATTTTTATAAGTTTCTCCAAGCTGTTTCTCCCTACTAAGTTTAGTTTTTTTGTAAGTCACCAATAAAAAAATCTATTAAAATTAACTAAATATCTTTGATAATAATTTAAATTTAAAATCAAGTATTTAAAAATAATATATCAATTTTTAATAGTTAAAGATTATTAGCAAATATGTATATGCATTGATTATGAAAAAAATATCTCAAAAAAAGAAGAAGACTAGAATCAAATCTAATCCAAGTCAAACCAAATCACTCAAAAATTGAACCCAAGTAATTAAAAGAAAAAACATAATAAATCTCAAATTTTGGTGAACTGATTTATCTGGCTTGGTTTGATTTTTTTCTCAAAATCGAACTAAATCCACATCCTTAAATAAGAGGCTAAATGTAATTATTTCATTTTTTACAAACAAATTAAAAAAATATAGGAACAGTGAAATTGGGGCCGGGGGCAAGGATTCATTACTGTCTAGAATCCAAAATGTAATTTTTATATAACTTTCAATTATATTCTTATTTTATTATACTCTACCAAGTATCTTACGTACGAGATATTCTTCCCCTGTAATCTTGATGTCAACTTCTCGAGAGTGGACCCCGCTTCGAGAAAATTGGTGTTTTACTTTTTCATTCCCGTTCGTTGTTCTGGGCGGTGTCTTAAATGTTTTTTTTTTGGTTTGGTCAGTTAACAAAATATAAACAAAATAATTAAATTTCATATTATTTACGTTTTAAATTTTAATATTTACTAGTACATGTCATATTTCTATATCTGCAACGATTAAAGGTAATTATTCTTTTACGTAAAATGTGCATACAATTATCCCCAAAAAAATTGTCATAAATAAACAATCATTAATTTTTACTTTGAATAGTTTGTGAACTTAGTGAAGTTTATGTATCCACTTGAATTATTTGTGCTTTGCCATGGAAAAGAAAAAGCTACCTGTTTAACTCGTAATTAGCACGATGACTAGCATAATCATTTGGAAAAATGCTGCAACCATTCAAAGCAAAAAACTCAAGTTTTTCGTTTGAACCATTTCCTTCTGTTTTACTTTTGTTGATCGAATTCTATTTATTTTAACTTTGGTTGTAATTTGGAAGAAGACGAATGAAGAAAGAAAGAAGGAAACACAAAAGATAGTTACACTCAGGATTCGGCAAGCAGGGTATGACGATGAATGGAACCGTGGACCCAGCATCGGTCACCAAACACACCCTCTGGGTCATCTCAACTCTCACGAGTCGATAATTTACTTTAATTACTTTGGTTTTGTTTTTTTTTAATCACTAGGTATCTTTTATTTTTTTTTACCGTCAATTATAAGATATATTCCATTTGTTAGATTTAATATATATTACTAAAAATTTTACATTTTAGTGCAGGATATTCGTATGGATTTAATTGAAATGATCGATTAAAGACACCATTAAGTATTCACACAAAAATTCCAAACAACAGTAAAAATTGAATAAGATAGTGACGACGAAAGCTAGCAGATATATTTTTCGCTATTGCTATCATTATTTTTATCATTATTATTGTTGGTGATAAAAATGCAGAGAGATTGAATTTTTACGTCAATTGCATGGCTTATATTCATTATATTGTGTTTGAGAACGGGGAAGAGCACGTGTTGACTGTATTTGGCTTTGGTTTCAACAAATAACAATTTGTAATGGCTTGTTTGGTAGCATGGAATTGAAGGGAGAGAAATAGAAGTGAAAGTGAAACCCATTATTTTAGATGTTCGGTATGCAGATCTCAGTTCCAGAAGGAACCCAGCTCGACCAAGATCGATGGAACTCGGCTCCATCACGCCCCAGTTCCATCTTTGCCCTCTCCATGTTAAAATATTATTTATAAATTAGCATTAATTAATAAGTTCAATAAATTGGTCCTTATGATCTTGTGTGGACCGTGATAGGTGGACCACACAAGTGAGCCCAATGGGCAGAGGTCCAACCCACAACCCAGTAGCCGTCAGTTATTTCCTATCTCTTAACTGACTGAGTCAGAGATAATAAATAATATAATTATTTAATTATTTAATAAGGCGGTTACCGATTTGATCTATATAAGACGATTAGTCGGTAACCACAAACACACAACTCATTTTCTTCTACTTCCATTATCTCTGAACTCTCTGAAGGCTCTGGAGATCTGTGGGTTGTGTACCTGCCTATACTCGAGGTAATCGAGATTTCTCTAGCACTCATGAATTTTTCAGGTACGCATATATTATTTTATTTCTTTATATGAATTGAGATATACAGATTTAACACTCCAATCTTCTCTCGTCTTTCCTTGATGGCTCCAATCGGAGTCGGCGACAGAGACACGTCAAAGGTTGAAGCTAGTGGTGAAGTGAGCAAGATGGGTGATGATTGTCGCAGTTGCATCAGATCTGCGCGATAAGCGAGAACATGAGTGATGATTGCCGCCAATGCATCTCCGAAAATCGAAGTCTGCGGCAAGGCGATCGAGAAGGTGGGTGATGATTGCCACCGTTGCATCTCCAGATCCATGCGATGATTGAGACGATTTTTGCCATCTCCGCATCTCCATTCTTTGTCTCTTCGACTTGAATGCTCTTTGATTCTTTTTTTTTTTATTTGAATCTCCAAATTTGCTTTTGATGATTGTTGGCTGAGTTTGTTTTGGATATATATATATATATATATTTTACAAATACTGGTTTGACTTGTAATGGTTGTAGCTGAAGGGGTTAAGGGGTTTGGGATTTTTCCAAGCAAAGGCATTCATGTCTTTCACATTAAAAAATGGATATTTTATTTAAAATTTATATCTCATTTTTATCGATACACCAAACGTATTTTTAAACTTAATTTTACTTTCATTTTCACTTCCTTTAAAAACTCTTTTACCATGTCAAACAGAGAATAAATACTCATCCAATCTAGAGATGAGTTAAAATAGTGATAATGCGAAAAAGCTTTCCTCTCTTTTGTTGTTATATCAGGATTATTATAAGTCTCATTTAGTATTGTGATGGACCAAGTTTAGAATATTGGGCGTTTAAATTCAAAAATACTAATCACTCGAGCTTTCCCTTAAACTTTACTTAGCTTACATAGACACAAAGGTTGAAAAATGTTTTAATTATATCAACATCCATTAAGGAATGGAGGAAAAATAACCTGGGAAGATATCTGATTGTGAATGAATACCATCTATTTTTGTCATCTTCCTATGCCCCCATAAAACTTTTTCTTAGAAATTAAAAAAAAATCACTTGTACTGTACTTATTAAACAAATAATATTAAAAAATATCGTTAAATAATAGCAATAATAGTATATTTTTTTAAAAAAATGATTTTTGTCATGCACGCACATTTATTGAACAGCGCTATTGTGATGGACCATATAGTGCCCGTTTGGTTTGCGTCAAGAATCGATTTTTTGGGGTTTAATCGATTTTCAAAACAAAATTTGCCAAACAGTAGAAAAATGCAATAATCGATTAGGGAGGTTAAACGCGCGTTAATTCTTAATCTACCAAAACCAGCTTCAGCTTTAAGCTTTTTACCGTTATTCACGTGCTCTTTATCTGTGCCCTTCACGTGATTGAGTTCTCTTCTTTCTAATCCTCATTTGTCTTCTATCAGGCGCAGCTTTCTTTCTGTGATCTCCTCTTTCGTTCAGCTCACCAATCGGTCCTCACGGTGGTGTCGCCGCTCTGTCATCGTCCAGCCATCCCCAACTTAGTCACCGTCCACCATCTCCCGTCGTGCCGTCTCTGCCGTCGTCCACCCACCTCCAACAGGTGTGCCGTCTCACAGTCGGTACTCACAGAGGCAAGGATCTTTCGACTATCTTCCAACTCTGTGCAGATCTGTGGTCCTCGTGGCGTCACCTCCTCCGTCCACCGTCTCTGAGTTGCTTCCAGTGGTGGTGATCTCCTGCTATGGTCGAGGAAGGCAGTAAGCTTTATCTATACTCTGTTTCCTCGATCTGCTCATGGTCCTCCGTCTGTCGCTGATCTGCTCGTGGTCCTCCGTCCGTCGCTGATCTGCTCGTGGTCCTCCGTCCGTCGCTGATCTGCTCGTGGTCCTCCGTCCGTCGCTGATCTGCTCGTGGTCCTCTTCAGTCGGTCTAACTCAGAGGTAAGTGATCTTCTCTTTCTGGACGATCTTGTTCAGGTTTGATCTTGGTCAAATTTTGTTTTCCTCTCCACTCTGATCTATGCATGGATGGATTTGTTCTCGGGATTGCTGGCTTAGTTTTGTGTGGCTTGAACCATTTATAACTCTTGAACATTTGCAAATAATAAGATGGGTGAAAGTTGATTTTTTATGCTATTTCTGTGTTAGTTTTGTGCCTAGTTGAACTCTGTGCTGAACATGGGAGATCTGTTAAAAGTTAATTTTGTAGCTATTGAAACTTGATTTTAGTCAAAATCTATGCATTTGCAAATTGTGGGAAAGCTGGTGAAAGTTAATTTTGTGCCAAGTCGAACTCTTTGCTGGTTTTGGTTTGTGATCACTGATTACTGGAGCTTTATTCTCAAACATTATGTTTTGCATATATAGGGGTCATTTAGTCAAATTTTTTGCTGTGTGAGTCTCTGTTGAATTTGGCTCCTCTGAAAATTGCCAAATTTTTATCATGTAATATTTTAATTATAATTTCTATAATTAATATGTTAGTTTTTTACATAGTATAATGAGTAACAATAAGTCAAAAGCTTCATGGGATCGAAGAAATACTAGAATCTTTATTGACATTTGTTTGGAACAAGCTCGAAAATCGCAAAGAAATGGTGGTAGTTTTACCAAAGCAGGATGGCTCAGCATAATTTCTACCTTCAATGAGAAGACTGGACAGAAATATGACAGACAATAATTCAAGAATAAGTGGGATAATATGAGAAAAGAGTGGGTACTATGGGATAAGTTAGTTTCAAGTGAGACAGGATTGAGTTGGGATTATGCAAACAATACTGTGGATGCTTCAGACGATTGGTGGGAGAAGAAGATATTGGTATGATGTTATTATATGAGGCTTTATATTTATTTTATTTATTTGTGTATTATGTAATATTATTGATAATTTATGTGCAGGAAAATCCTTTATATGAGAAATTCAGACATAAAGGATTACCATTTGCCAATGAATTAACCGAGTTGTTCCAAGGTACTATCGCTAATGGACCTAGAGCATGGGCACCTTCAAGTGGAGTTTTGCCTAACATTTACAATAGGAATGAAGGTGAGGATGAAGAGGTGTATCGGCCTGATATGGCAAATGAGGGTATTAATTTGGAGGAAGGTTCAGGAGATAGTGATGAGATCTTAGGAACTACTGGAGTAAGCAGTGAATTTAATAGAGTAGTTCTAAATGCTTCTCAAGGAACCTTAAGTGGAAGCAGTGGTAAGAGGAAGAGGGGCGAAAGCAGTAACGGTAGAAAGAAGAACAAGTTACCTAGTACAAGTCAAATAGCAGATGCAATGAGTGTGATAGCTCAGACAACAAAGGAAGAATCTCAACAGGCCAAGGAAACATCAATTCCTAAAGTCATGTCTATAGTCAAACAATGGGAAGAAGTTGCAACTGATAAACATTGGGTTTCATGATGCATGTCACTCTTCATGTCCCGAGAGGCTAGGGTGATGTTTTTGACGATGAAGGATGATAAAGAAAGCGTTTTGGAGTGGTTGAGATATGAATGTTACAAAAATGGTTGATTATTGGAGTTTTAAAACTTATTATGAGTATATGATCTTACTTAAAAAGTAATCTAACATGTTTGTATTATATTGTAGAATTTAACTTATGTAGCCTCTTGAACTACTTATGTACTTTTTATATATGGTAATTGAGTATTACAATGTTGTGGAAAAGTCATTGGTATTTCTATAGATGACTTATTTAGATGTGTCTATAATTGAAATTAAGTGCACGTATTATTTATGTGTTTGGCTACAGATAGCAAGACATATGGAAGAGTCATCTAAAAAAAGGCTAAATAGAGCCCAAAAAGTTAGTGCTCTCATTGGGTTGTATGCAACAAGACATTTGTGCAAAGAGCCACGAAGAAATAGTGAATATACAGGTCATTTGTGAGTGAATGAAATTTTAGAAGGACACCCAGTTCGTTGCTATGAAATGTTTAGAATGGAACCACATGTGTTCCATCAATTATGTAGTGAATTGACACGATATGGATTGAAGGATACTAGGCAAATGAGAGTACAGGAGATGGTTGCAATTTTTTTAAATACAATTGGATATGGGTTGGGAAATAGGATGGCACAAGAAAGATTTCAACATTCAGGAGAGACTATTCATAGACATTTTCATAAAGTTTTAATGGCTTCCTCGAAACTTGCAATGGAATATATTAAACCACAAGACAAGTCCTTTCGTCATGTATCAAACAAAATAGAAAATGATAAGCGATATTGGCCATTCTTTAAAAATGCCATTGGAGCAATTGATGGCACACATATTCCATGTGTAGTCCCTGCTAGTGAAAAATCAAAATATATTGGAAGAAAAGGAATCCCTACGCAAAATGTAATGGCTGTGTGTGATTGGGACATGTGCTTTACTTTTGTCTTGGCTGGATGGGAGGGCACTGCACATGATGCTCGCATTTTTCAACATGCCCTGACAGCTCGATCCATGAACTTTCCACACCCGCCTTCAGGTATTTTTATTTGTTCAATTTATTTGTGTTAGACTTTCCACCTTACAGGCATTGATAGTAATTTTTTTTACAAGGTAAATATTATTTGGTGGATGCTGGTTATCCAACACCAAATGGATATCTTGGTCCGTATAGACGAGAACGCTACCATCTTCCTGATTTTAGAAGATCAACTGGATTTGCAAATAATAACGAGGTCTTTAATTATTTTCATTCAAGTTTACGGTGCACAATAGAAAGAACATTTGGAGTTTGGAAAAAGAGGTTTGCAATTTTACGCAACATGCCTAGCTATGACTACGATATACAAGTTCAAATCGTTGTTGCATCAATGGCGATACATAATTTTATTAGAAGACACTCTAACTCTGACGCTGATTTTATGCATCATGAGATGGAAGATCAGGAAGATTATGAGGACCAAGAAGACCATGGCGTTGATGGATATTCATCCATGACATCTTCTTCATCAGCTATGACTAGTATTCGTGATATTATTAGGGACCAACTTGTATATTATCATCTTCATTAGTTGTTGTAAAATTACTGTTTTATATTTAAGAATTTAATTTTCTTGTCTTTTATTGAATTTATTTTAAGCAAGATATATTTAGTTATTTATTTACATAAATTTAAATGTTAATATTAATATAATTTAAATTTTTAATTAATTATATATGTAGTTTAAATAATATATTTTGCTTTTTAAATAAAATGTAACAACTTTAATACTATTACATACAAATCTATCATTAATTTAAATTTAAAAAACAATGTCCTTTATGGTAATTTAAACAGCTAAAATTGATTCTAAAAAAATTATCCAAACATCTTCAGTTCTGTTAAAATCAATTTTAGAAAAACAGCATCCAAACATATTGCGTTCTAACATAATCAATTATGATTAAAATCTACCACTTAATCAATTATTTTCATAATCTATTATGCCCAACTGAAATCCAAACGGAGCCATATAAAATATAGGCGACTCATAGGGCTAAAATTAATAAATGACCAAAAACTCTTGGGACAATCACACTCCAGTCTCTAAAATAGTTAAAAAAAAAAATCACTTTAGACTCAATGCATTTTGATATTATATTGCAAATTTAAGGGCATTTGTTGTAATTTTTTTTTTAAGAGTAAAAGTACAATTTTGTTTTTACGTGATTTGAAAATTTAAATTATGTATAATATGACATCCATACGTGTTTAGTTGATCTGTAAATTAAAATATACATCATACAAAACATGCACACTGTGATATTAATGCATGTCCAGTTGATTTATAAGTTAATCAAAATAAAATCACATAAAATATGTACAATATAATGTTTATGAATACACAATATGATATATATGAATGCACAATATGATGTTCATGAAATTTTTAACATAATGTCCATGTGTGTTCACGCATGAATACTGTATTGAGAAAATATAAATATCATATTATGAATTCATAAACGTTGTGTTGTATATTATCTACGTTACTTATATATCTTATTAAACTTACAGATCAATTAGACATATATGAACATTATTTCATACATTGATGGACACTATGTTATGTATGATTTGATTTTTTAAATCATATAAAGGTAAAATTATACTTTTACTCTCAAGAAAAATTGCAACAAAGGCTTTGGGCCTACTATACAATAACATAATATATTGAGCTTGCAGTGTAATTTTTTGTTCTCTTGAAGCTTACAGTGCGATTCTCCCAAAACTCTTTAATCTTCACTGACACACTTATCAGCGAGGACAGGCATCAGCCATCTCTCATTCTCCGCTTATTAGGTACTGTACCATCTCGTTCTCTCAACCTCGGCCAAAACCCTGTCTTCTTCTCGCTATCCCGTGTTCTCATTCTTCATTTCTAGTGCAATTCTTGTTCAACAAAACCTCACCCTCTTCACATTAATTCTAAAGCCACCTTATAGATAATTCAGGTACCAAGGAGGAAGCATTGAGTACTTTTGACTTTTGCAGCTTGTAAATTCATCTGGGTTTTGGATTATTTCTGAGAGATTTCAATGGCAGGTCTGGTTTTTCCCGGGATTATTTCACGCAGCTGTTATAGAGTCCTCAGAGTTCACTAGGGCAGAAACAAAACCGCCGAATAATTCAAAAAAGAGAACCAAAAAGTTGGAATCAGAAACTATCGCTACCGCTAGGGCCTATAATTTGAGTATAAACCCTCAATTTCAGTATCTTCTATGGATGAGAAGGCATAAAGGTATGGGAATGAAGAGTGCTGGAGGAGGAGAGATTGTCCAGGTTCAAGGAGGTCACATTGTTCGATCCACCGGTCGGAAAGATCGTCACAGTAAGGTTTATACTTCCAAAGGTCCTCGAGATCGGAGGGTTCGTTTATCGGCCCACACAGCGATTCAATTCTACGATGTTCAGGACCGCCTCGGCTACGACCGGCCTAGCAAAGCCGTCGATTGGCTCATCAAGAAGGCCAAATACGCCATTGATAAGCTCGCTGAGCTTCCTCCGTGGCAGCCTGCGGCCGCTAATACGACGGAGGAAACTCACAAAGCGGAAGACCCTGAGAATTCTGAAGCTCCTTCCGGGTTTCTCCCGACGGCGATTGATTCCGACGCAATAGCTTTCTTCCCCACCAGTTCTGCAGCTTCCTCCATCAATTTCCAGAGCTACCCGTCGGAGATGATCTCCAGAACAACGAATTCCGGGCAAGATCTTGGCCTGTCTCTTCATTCGTTCAATCAAACGGCTTCGAACGACGAAAACCTGTTCGGTGGTTCGAACCCGGCCGAATTCGAGTCGAATTTTCAGAGGATTTTCGAGCCTAATTTGTTGATGGGCCAAGGTTCGATGTTTCCTCAAAGGGGGACCCTTCAGTCCAGTTTTTCGCCGCTGGTTCGCGCATGGAGCGGCGTACCCGTGGCTTCTTCGGAGCAGCATCATCAAAATCACAAGTCGCAACCTTCCATCTTCGGCGGCCGCTTTCACTCCGACGGGCTGCCGGAATTCTGCATTCCGACGAGAATTCAAGACCAGCAACAAGAACCGTCATCCACTTCTCCTAATTCTCACCACCACTGACCAAAAACTATCCTGCGTGCTTCTACACTCATCAGGTAATCTAACCCCATGAATTACCATTTTTTCTGTACTAATTAGTACTTGCTAGATTATGCTGTATAATTAATATGCACATGCGGCAGGTCAATCACTTAATTGGTCTAGAGCGTGCTTTCAATATCAACATGAAGTATGAGATCTACAGTAGATTATAAATTTTAGTGAGCGTGATATCTCACACTCTGAGCAAACAAATTCCTTGGAAACGCGTCTGAATTACAATTATTTAATAAAAAATAAACAAAAAAATGATCGTGAAGATAACAACTAAATCTCATGCAGGATACTATTTTCTTCAATTTTTCCAACAAGTAATAGTGGGCACTGTTAGAGATTTGAGCGAAGGTAAAAGAACAGGGATTTTCTGTTGTGAAGTTTGTCATATTAATTAATCATGTCATGCAGGAGGAGCATTTTGAAGCAGATATGCAACTTGTAAAGTTGGATTGGATTCACGTCGTCATCTTATTTTGATTTGGTATTATTGTTCATGCGTATTGCAGGCATTATAGTTGATGCCGTTTAATATGAAGTGGGTCTCTTTGAATTTATATACACTATATGACACTTTGTTTAATTACTTGATGGGTTTGAGATGAATTCGAACATCCTAGTTCTAACTCAAGCAATACATTAAGAATAAGTGTGTGTTTGGAAGCTCGTTGGCATTGACAAAGGGTGAGAATACATTTATTTTAGAAGTCGCAGAAACTTGTTTTCAGCTGTTTCCAAACATAGCTTAAATCTGTTTGCTTTGATACCTTTTCATGCTTCATTCACGTTCAAGTAACGTTGACACTTGACAAGACGCAGCGTGTTTAAAATTTAGTCTGGTGGGCAATGCATGGCATTGAGGTTAAAATTTAGGGATGTAGCGTGATTAATGGCACCTCAATGCCTCTTTGCCATGCGACTTAAGGTTGGAAGCTTTCTATGTATTCTCACATATTGTCTTGTGTCTATATATCTTTTCTGCTTTATGAAAGAAAAATTATATGACCAAATTTCAGACCATACACGTTCTATTTATGTCCCTGCCTTGCCAGCTGTTTGTTGGTATAAAATTTTTTATGTGAATTGGGTCTTAATTTATCAAAGTTAGGACATATCAAGTTCAAGGAAGTTGAGATATTTATAAATTGCCTATTAACAATGTTTTCATATTGACATGAAATTTTAACTTACAAATTTATAAATGATGGATTAAATTCTTACTAATTGGACTAATTTTTATTGGTCTTTGACCCTTGCCATGTAATGAACATACTAGTGTTAATATTCAATATTCACAACAACAAATGTTGGCTTAAATGGCAAGGGGTTTGAGTTTCCTTAATCATCAGCTCTTAAGTTCAATCCTTGGGGCGACGGGAATGGAGAAAATATGCTTAGGAGAGTCACCCTCTTTTGAGTTCCCTCCATGCTCGAATTCATATAAATTGGGGCTTTTGACTTTGGATACCGAATGGTTATACCAGAAAAAGAAAAAAATTCAATATCACACTTGCACAAAGTCCAACTGCTCACATTCTAAAAATTTCTAGGGATGCCTAAGACTTGTTATCTAGATAGCAGTGTACTTGGTTACGAATGTCTTGTTACATCACGGTGGTTTTTAGGGCTATAGTTTTGGTGGAATTTTTATGCAAAATTACCATTCAAATTTCCTTATGAAGCTCATTTCTATATGCCGGGTGGGTTTTCATCTCTTTTCAGCACAACAATTAGCATCCTAGGATTATTGGGCCAAACTCTCGTCTGCCTGATAGTAATAGCTTCGTGTTGGGCCAAAGGCCCAAGTTATGGCGAATCGGCTACGTGAGGATTATTGCTGTTTGACTTGAGTATCCAATTTGTCCCAAATAAGTCGGGAATGGCTCATAAGTAATTGTTTCGTGGCATTTTTCAAGACATCAAGCCCTCTCCGAAGACTAACACGTTAATATTTATATGGTCACGTGGCTGATCGCCTGATTCAATGCTTTTTTCAAATCTCTTTCGTTTGTTTGAACGGTATGATGTGTCTCCAATGAAATTCAAAGAGGGTTGAGCTTGCAATAATTCAACTTCATTTTGATGGACCTGTGCAATGTCGTGGACTTGAATTCCTTAAAAAAATTCTTTAGGAAGCATTTTTTGTGCTTAGATCATATTTGCTTAAATTTTGAAGGAGGAAATGCTTCGTAGCGGTTTATGATAAATGAAAAAAAAAAAAGGAAAGAAAAGAAAACTATACATGCATCGTCCGCAAAATATAAAAAAAAAAAGGTCATAGCATATAAATGCATATCTTAATAAAAAGGATTAACATATCTGGTAATTGCCCCTTAGGGACAAGCAAGTTTTGGATGGAATCAACTTTTACAACATTAAATTTCATTGTTTACCAATACTGTGTAACTCTCTAGATTGTTAATTTTAAAATGTATGTATTTTTTATGCAAATTTTCACTAAAATAAGGGTCTAAACATGTATTTGTATTAATTGATGCAATTTCATTGAATATTTTTCTGTAACCGATAAGATTACATTCTTACCTCCTTTTTTCCAGCATCATTTTGTACCCCAAAAATGTCATAAAATATATCATAAATATTATAACATGAGTCATGACAAGAAAATTTATAATTCCTTAACAAAACTTGTATAATTTGTGATAGAAAATACTAACATTCATTCATTTTTAAACCTTAAAATCGAACTCACGTTTGTGTTTGTAAGAAATCTTCTTTTGGCCTTAGAAAACAACACTATTACTTAAATTGAATTTCTTATAGATATTTTTATCCATATTAATTCTTACAATTTTTTAAGAGTAAACCAGTGCGTTCACGGGATTTAGTGTAGTTAAGTATAGGAGAGGAGGTGAGAGAAGAGGTTGATGGGGTGGACTAATAATAATGAACAAGGACAGTAAAAGCGACGCTGAGTTAATAAATTGACTGTAAATAGTATAAAGAGGAAAATATGGGGTGAACGCATAGAAGCCAGCTGGGAAGTCAATTTCCTGCTTGCGTGTTAAAAATGTGTTTTGATATTTTCAGGAATGTTGATAGCATGGAAATGGTTTCGACAGCGACCTTTTCCTAATACCTCAATTCATCAAACTACTATTCATATCTTACATCTTTCCAATTCGTTTTTGGAATACAAGCCCGTAGACAAAGTCATGTATATGTATAGAAATCAAATTAATTCCCACTCCTTTCCTATCATTTTATAAGATATTTTAAAGATGATTTAGTGTCCCACGTTTTGGGGGCGGGGAATAAATTTTTTTAATAATTATTATTCCAATATTATTCATAATTATTTCACTTTTTAAATTTTCTTCCCTCTTTTTCTTATTGATAAAGTTATTTTTTTGAAAATTTATTAAAAAAATAAGATTATGAGTTGTATCTAATAAATTTCATTGACATGTATAATTTTATCAAAAAAATATCTTTAAATTGGGATGAAAAGAGTAATAGTAAGCAAAAGGTCTAACCATGACATATTGTATTATTGGTTGAACATTATTGCGAATTGAAAAACTATTTTTTTTTTTTAATACCGATGAATGTTTAGTTAGCAAGTCATGTCACATTTTAAACATGATATCACATGTTTAAAGAAGAAAAAAAGGGTCAATTGTTTCATATTATTAAATTTTAAAGTGTTAATAGTTTCTCTGAAAATATCGAGGATAAAATAGTCCTTTAACTCAAAAATATTTTCACCTAGGCGTGCCTCAAATCAGTTAAACATGTTTGTCTCTAGAGATAGTGGTCAACGTTACTGTGGGGGTGAGATTGTAACAGTTTCGACACTTGGCATGCCACATTACTTTGTCAAATAGCTTAGAATCACTAGAGCTTCTTGGGAAATGATTCAACAGTGAAAATGCACTCCACTTTAACTTTTTTTTTTTAATTTTCGCTGAGGAAAACAGGTATTCTATAAGAATATTCGTCAATTATATCGCATAAGTAAGAAAATGTGATTATTTATATTTAATTTAAACTTTATTTTCCCCCTCGTTTAGACTTTTTGGTATTTTAAGGGAATAATGAAATTGGCATCTCAACATCGGAAGTTGGTAAGTAGATCTATAACTCTCTCTAGAAGCCCTGTTTCAAGTGTGAAACCTGAGTCCAGTCGAAGTCTGATTCAGGAACATGTGACAACAAAAGCTGAATTGTGCCTTTGAATGTCAAGACGTTTTCTAAATCCTTTTTCCTAGCACGCCATTTTTCTAATATTGCGGCAAATAATAAACAGTTTATCTTCCTTGATTTAAACTCTGACGTCAAATTTCCTGGATAAGAACTAAAGACTCTGAATTCATCAAATGTACAAGTTGAAAAATGTTAGTTCATATTCCTTACATTTTTATTTATGAAAAAAACTATTACTTTTTACTTATTTTTTTTTATATGAGTAAAATTAGTCATTTTAATAAGTATTTTTACACATTTTTTAAATCACCCCTCATACTTTACATTAATAAAAAATAATAAATACATGTTAATATTGATTAACATAAAATATTTTAATTCAATTTTTTTATTTTTAGATAAAATTATTATGATTAATTAATTTTCTTAAACTGTGTGATATAATTTTTTCTTTTTATATATAAAAATAAAGGGAGTAATTGATTTGCCTAGATATAATAATATGATGATGACTCTTTCAAGTTTCAATTTATGTCTTTTTGTAATGTATTATTTCAAAATTAAAAACTCATAGGTGATATCAATTATTACCATTTATGATTAATGGGAAGCAGATTAAAATTATTAGCCAGAATATATTTATTTTTATTTGGATCATCCCAATGCAAGAATCAATATAACATACTTCTTATATCTCAAATTATAAAATATTTTTAAACAAAATTTTACTTATTAATAAACCTTGTTAAACATACTTAAAAATTTATTTTTTTAAAATAAAAATATAAACAGCTAAAAATACCCTTTATCTAATAATCTTAAATTAACACCTAATTAGTATTACATAGAGAGAGAAAGAGAAAAGGTAATATTACAATAAATTTATTTAATAAAATCTTAACCTTTTTAAAGTATCTTATACTTTGGAAAGAAAAATTACTCCCAAAAGTATTTTATAATTTAGAACAAAGGAAGCACTTGAGAAAAAAACTGTATCACATAATTTAAAAAAAATTAATTAGCTATATTAATTGTATATGAAAATAAAAAATTAGACTACAATACCCTTCATTAATTATATTAATTAAACTTTTATTAATTATTTTTTATAATTATAAATGATAAAATTATGAAGGATAATTTAAAAATTTTACAATAAATATTTATTAAAAAATGAGATTTTACTTATGTAAAAAAGCAAGCTAAAAATAATGATTTTTTTGAAAATAAAAATAGAGGAAACATGATGTTAAGATTTGCGTTGAACTCATTTTGGGAAGTTGATAAGGCAAGAGGTGGATGGGTGAGAACAAAATGTGAAAGGAAAGACAAACATGGAAAAGCGATGCAACTTCAAATGTGAACAATGCCTTAATCGCCATCATGGTCAATGATTCAAGCTCTATAAAACCTTTATTTTTTAATCGTTTATTTAAAAAAAATGAAAAGCATCTATTGATGGTAATTGCTCACAAGTCAACAACTGCCCCCGGTGTCCCGGTAGTGGTTTAGAGATATATATATATATATATATATATATATTGTATTATATATCCTCTCATTTGTAGGTAACTTTGAGTTTTGGATCTTAATTAATGTACAAATTTAATTAAAAATCTGAGATTAAAATTATTGATATGAGTGGGTATAGAATCTCCTCTCTTGGGTTTTGGTTGAAAATCTCCTCCTTTGAATAAAGGGGTTCGGTTTTAGAGGAAAATCAAATCGAACCACCAAACTGGCTTATCAATGTCAAGGTTCTATTTGGTTTTTCCTCCAATTGATTTGGGTTGATCAATATTTTTTTTTAGTGGTTTAATTTAGTTTGGATCAATTTAAATTTTTGAGAAATATTTTTCGGCAACAATATATTTATGCATGTTCACTGATAATTATTAATTATTCATTATTATTTTCAATGAAAAATATTTACCTATTAAAATTCAATATGTTGTTTTGAAACACTTGATCATAAAATTTTAAAATTATCTTAAAAAATTATAAACAACACTTAACTAAATGTAGTATATTTTTTACTAGTAATCTACAAATAATTAAAATTGAAAAAGTTAAAAAAAACTGAACTTAGAAAGAAAATAAGCTTAGGCAAATTCATAAATGTATACTCCCTCCGTTCAAAAATATAAAGTATTTTTAATCAAATTTTATCCATAATAAAGTAATTATCTACTTTCTAACTAACCCTATATTTTTATATTTATCTCTATTAAACACCTTATAATAAATATAAAGTTGTTATCAATAGGAACACTTAAAAAAAATAATAATTACACCTTAATAGACTTAAAGTGTTTTATATTTTTTAACATCCAACACTTTAAAAATAAATATAATAAAACTTGATTTGATTTGATTTAAATTTTAATAAACAAATACCTAAATCGAATCAAACTGATTAACTCATGTCAGCTTAGTTCAATGTAATTTGTTTATATCTGTTTTGATACCTTTAACATGTTAGATTACCAACCTTTGCCTATGAAACAAATATACATAGTTAGCGTGTGTGTGATGCATATATTAAAAAAAATATAATCTTTAATCCTTATAATTTTATTAAATTTTATTTTTAATTTTTAATTATTTTAGTATTTTTAATTCTTATAAAAATTAAAAATATTAAAAAATTAAAATTATAAAAACATAAAAAATAAATATCACTCAATTTTTTTAAAAATTATAAAGATTAAAATATTTAAAAAACAATTATAGGTATTAAAACATTGGGAAAAGTCAATAAGACTTTGGAGCAAGTAGCAACGATTTCCAGAGTCCAGAGCTATTAGTCTAAGATGTTGTCTATTTGGTAACATGTGGAGACCATTGTTGCAGAAATTCAATGCAAGGTAAGTCTGAAGAAGTTGCCTTCCTTGATCAAATATCTGTTGCCTATATTTGCAATCAGTACAAAACCAGGCGGTGAACAAATTAAAGCCCGTGAACATTTTAATATATAACATATATTTCAAGGGTCAGACTCTTAATTGGGATTTAATAAATTAAGTTTCTTGTTTAGTTATAATTATACTGGCAAACCCCTTAGACTTTTGCATTTTCAAGGTCATGTCACAACAAAACAACTTCTCGCAATTTCATCATCTTTTTCCTTCAACCCCTTCACACCCGCGCGTTTCACAGTTCACAATAATCATTCACACCCCCGTCTTCCGAGGAACCACCACATTCAACGCTTTTGTTAATTCTTTTTAATATAAAAAAACCACCTTAATCTTTGTTTGCTTTTGCATTTCGTCTGAACACAAAACTTATCTTTCAATTCTATCATAATATTAAATTCGCTTTTTTTATTATTCATTTTTAACGTCTTTTATTGATGCTTAGAAAATTTTCCAAATTCATCAATTTTGTGTAACAATTTAATAAATTAATAATTTTGTTCCTTGAGAATTTAATATGGATAAAAAAAATTTATAATAAAGATTTAATATCATAATTTATGAATAGTTATTCTCTCTTATAAATAAGACGAGACTATAAATCAACTAAATTGTGTTTATCTATCTTAAATCAAAAATTTTTTATCAACAAAATAATCAAACATTTTTTTTAAATAAACTTCATAACAAAAACAGGTCGATTCAAATCACCAGTATAAACAAAGTCAAGATTCAAACACGTATACGTGTCGTCATAGGTAAATTGCACTCCTAATGAACTTGTCTCCTTCTTTAAGCGCGCAAAAACATAGCGAAGAAGC
Source organism: Prosopis cineraria (assembly GCF_029017545.1). NCBI lineage: Eukaryota > Viridiplantae > Streptophyta > Magnoliopsida > Fabales > Fabaceae > Prosopis > Prosopis cineraria. Next base: position 72,853 of record NW_026555411.1, read on the forward strand.
ACATATCCACCACGATACGCCTTTCTCACGTCCCTGCATCGCTCGCTCTCTCTCTCTCTCTCTCTCTCTCTCTCTCTGAGTGCCTCTGTATCACTGTTCTGAAGAACATCATGAGTAGTCCCCAGGACGCCGCCACTCCTTTCGACTTTCCGGTGGCAAATCTCCCCAGAAGACCCGACTCCGAGGACGCCAGGTTGAACAGCAATATCTTGCTCATAGCTATTATCTCCTTGTCAATCGTCTTAGCCCTCGTCTTCGCCCTTCATCTCTACGCCAGGTACGTCCTCCGCCGCCAAGCCCGCCGTCGCGCCGCCATACACCATCTCAGCCTCGCCGTCGCCAGATACTCCACAGGCGATCCGCCAAACAACACCGGGCTCGACCCCACCGTCATTGCCTCTCTCCCCACCTTCGTCTTCAAACGAAGCAAAGACAAGTCTCGGAACGAAAACAGCGACGATGGCGGCGACCGCTGTGGAGATTCCTCTGTGATGGAATGCTCTGTTTGTCTAAGCAATCTGGAAGATGGAGAAGAGGCGAGGCTGCTTCCAAATTGCAGGCACGTGTTCCACGTGGCCTGTATTGACAGGTGGCTGTCGTCTCATTCGACGTGCCCGATTTGTCGAACGATGGCTCGGCCGGTGCTTGAGCCCCGGCCACGTGAGGGTCCAGTCGGCCGGGCCAGGCCTGCCGCTAATGACTTACCGATGGCTCCGCCTGCGGACCCTGCTGCAGAAGGTACGTCAGACGGCAGTGGAGCTAAAAACAGCGGTTCGATTTCAAGGTTGAGCTCCTTCAGAAGAATACTTAGTAGAGAAAGATCTTCCAGAAGAATCCAACCTTCTTCTTCTTCATCTACCATCGATGATAATATTGATCGTGATTTGGAGAGACAGTGATTCATCCTGAGTTCATTTTTTTTTTTGCCATTTTCTTAATTGATTTTGTGGTTATACATTTTTTTTTGGGGCAAAAAAAAAAAAAAAAGGATTTGGGACATATTGGGGAGGTGTATCGTCTGGCCAATCTTTCGTAAATTTAATTAATTTAGCAGTAAAGAGGGTATTGTATAAAAGAAGAAAAGTGAGAGGCAGAATGTGTTTCAACTTTCAATTTTGTAATACATCTCATTGTCCAAAAATACAAGAGAAATTATGTTTTGGCACTTAACTACACAACAATTGATGTAATGTAACCGACATATTTCGCTACATTATTACATTTTTTTTTTGGTTTGATGAAAATTATAATTAGAAAATCTTAAATAAAAAAAAGCAGAAGTTAATAATTCTTTTTTTTTTTGGTAATAGTAAGAAGTCAAACTTTTAAAAATTTAAAACTTAAAAAAAAATTAGGTTTTAAATTGTAGTTTTAACTTTTAAGTGACTTCGATAATATTTGCTTCTTTAAGAAATTTTGGCAGCGAAATTCTAAAGTCTCGTAGCAATTTCTAATTTTTAGAGTAATTACAGTTCAGAAAAAGTTTTTAACATAATTCTCTGTCAGGTTAAAGTGGTTAAATTTATTGGCAAAAAATAGTTAAAACATAATGTTCCTAATATTGAGGGTAGATTGGAGCGCAACTGTCTTTTTTTGGCCTGAAGAGATTCATTCATTTGAAAAGGAAAATAACTGTAAGAGGCCAACGCCCGATGGTTCACAAAACCAAAACAAATAAAGGCAGACAAATAACAAAAAGCATTAAATGAAACAAAAGTTGAAATATAAGCCATCGGCCAACCCCTGGATGCTCTGCACCCACTATCAATAAGCCATCACAGTTCTGTTGCACACCCAGGTCCTCGAGAAGAAGAAGAGCTAGAGGAGGTGGTGGTGGTAAAGTCACCCAACTCGAAGGTCCCAACTCCTTTAAAGCAAAACCTGCCAACCAGTCTGCAGCTCTCAATTCCCTCTATGAGAGATGAGATAAAAGGAAAGATTATCAAAGGATTCAGTTATGTCCAGTATGTCACTTAAGAGAGTTCGATATTGCCAATCACACAACATTAACGACATGTTAGAGCAGCATTTAAACAGAACACTACAATCCGTTTCTAAAATAATCCCTGCACCGGCCCAAGACTCAGCTATTTGTAATGCCCTTCGTGCAGCATATAGTTCAGATAAAAAACCTGAGTCTACCACCATCGTTGTAGTCCATCCAACTAGCATAAACCCATTAGCATTACGTACCACCACACCAATTGCTGCACTATCATCCGAAGACCGATGGGCCCCATCAAAATTAATTTTCACATTTCCAAAAAGGGGTTTTAACCAAAGAGAATCATCAGTCTTAATATCCACACTAGAAGCAAAACTGAGTGGTAATAGTCCCTTAGCAGTCTAGAAATTCTGTAACTTAACGTTTCAGATCATAGTAACTCACCTTGGATTTGGTTAATTTCAAAATAATCCAACAGCACCAAACTATATTGGCCTTTACATAAATATCAAATGGAGACTCCCCACATAACAAATTAGACAATCATTCTTTGATACTATGAATAGGTAAAGAATCAATATTTAAACCAAGCAGGCATCCAAACCACGCATGTTTGACCCAATCACAATAAAGAAAAAGGTGTTCAATCGTCTCAGGAGCCTTACCACATATAGAACAAAGAGGGTCTTTTTTGCAATGCCGTTTGAACAAAGTCTCATTAGTAGCTAAGGTTGAGTTTAGCAAGCACCACAGGAATTGTTTCACTTTTGGAGAAACCTCCAATTTCCAAAGAGTTTTCCAGATCCTCATATCTTGAGTCTCAGAACAAGACAGGGTTTTTCTCTTCCATTCTAAACGGCACCCATTCTTAACCACATAAGTACCAGATTTTGCAGCAGCCCATATCAGCTTGTTAGGTCTTAAAGAAGCTGAGATTGGCATATTTGCAATAAGTTGAAGCATAATCGCCTCTATCTGTCCCTGGATTAATCTTAAATCTCATCTTCCTTCTGAGATAAGAGATGATACTCCCAATTCTTCATCAATATCCACATCTACCTGTCGAGAGAGCTTATAATTCGAGGCCCCGACGATCCAAGGATCTTTCCAAACCTCGGTATAGTTACCATTAACCACTTGCCAACCCAAATCTTTCTCCAACATCTTCCTACCAACCAAAATACTACCCCAAATCCACGTTACTTTGGGCCCTTTTACAGCATTAAGAAAAGAACAATGTGGGAAATAGATACTTTTCGGCACTCTTACCCATAACTATCTGGTTGTTGAAGGATTATCCAAGCTCTTTTCGCCAGTTGAAAGCACATTAAAGCCCATAACGTCCTTAAATTCCAAGCCTCCTCCATTTTAGGGGATATTTAGAAAATCCCTAGACTTCCAATGTATACCCCCATTTCCAGAGCGCAACTGTCGGGCTGATATAATCTTGCAATAAACATTATTGCTGAAGAGGAAAAGGGAAAATCATTTGAAACCACTTAAATTAGGCAAAATTTATCATAAAAAAAATTTAAAAATTTAATTTATAATACAAATAAAGTCATTGCAAAATTTTAAGTATTTACAACAACAACAACATTATTTTAAAAATAAATATTACGTTTTTTTTTAATATGACTTCAAATTCGCCAAAAATAATATAACCTTAAATAAGTTTGATGAAATTTTAGTTGAATTTAATTTTGAATTTTTAAAATTCTACGAGAAAAGTTGATATTTAAGTCTGCAAGTGCAGTTTTCCCTGAGAAGAAAAAGGGACGAGGGATGATGCCATGATTTTGGGATTGAAGTAAAGCGGATGATGTAAGTTAAGGAGTATTGAAATTACTTACCCTGATGAATGAAGATATCGTTGTGATTCGCTGTGTGTTCGTTAACTAAAATTCAAACAATTGTTACCGCTTGTGAGATCAAATAAATATGGAGATTAGGTGGCAGACTATGTGAGGACTAGCTACCCTTAGGGCTGGTAATATGGCGAGCTCAACCCGCCGACACGCCAGAAACAAAAACTGTGGGTTGGCTTTTAAAAATGGGCTCATTTCTATGCGAGACGATTTTGACCCAATCCTTATAGCTTAAATTCACAACAGGCTAACCTGTAGATTGGCCCATAATTTTTTTTAAAAAAACAGAAATCACATGATCATTCTCTCAATTTTAAAACCCTAATTATTATTCAAATTATTAAAATAATTCAAATTGCATGCTTATTACCTGCTGTTGTTATTGCTTGTCACATTTAATTAGGTGAGATAGATACTATAAATTCATGACTAGTTAAGTGTATTAGTGTAGCATGCATCCAACTAAAGATTTTTTTACAATTTAATTTGAGTAAAATAATTTTAGGTAGGCACAAGCAATATAGCCATTGATTTTTTTTTTTAAGTTACGTGGGTTTCAAACTCTTAATTGTTGCGCTACCATTTGAAGTAGTGCCGTCTAGAGTGGTATGTAAATTATTTTGAGTCATTTAAAATAATCTATATATCAACCTTCAAATTCTTTTCAATATTTTTTGAATTATGAGTTATTAGATTGTCAAATTGTAGATAAATCCTAACTTTATTTTTCTTGTATGTCTTTGTTATTACATTTTATTTCAATAAATTCAGAATTTCTTAGCTAGAAGAGGAGGGAAAAAGGTTAGCCTGCTAACCTTTACTCAAATTAATATCAAATTTAATTTTATTTTTTAAACTTCTATATGTTAATTATTTTTCATACTTAATTGTTTGATGCTAATAATTAATGATAGATAAAGTTTCGAATATTATGATGAATTTATAATTTTAAAATTAAAAAAATATAAAAATATTTTTTTAGTGGTGGGTTAGCATCCTGTTGCAAGATGTTAGAAATAAAACCTACATAAGATGCATGTTATATTAACCTACCCACTAAGCTTGCAATCTACTGTGGGTTGTGTGTTAACCCCTATTATTAGCTTTAACTTTCATATTGTAAAATCTAAGCTTCTAATATTGAGTTCTTAAGGACAGGGCATGCTATTCGATCTTGATATGATTTTGCTGTTGAAATGAATGCTCGATGATTAATTAGTTCCGTAGAGTTTGTCCACGAAGATTGCTTTTACTTTTCCTTTTAATATCGGTCACTTTTTAAATCAGATATTAAGCTTTACTAATTTGGATAGGCTTGGGTGAAACTATACATAGCCAATGCATGGGTTAGATTTGTGCACACATTGCATGGTTAGTTACTTCATTGAAAAACAGAATTATTATAAAAAAACAGAATTATTATGTAAAATAATGAAGGGCTTAATGGTGCCTGGGAATTAGTGCTACAAGACTGCAAGTGCAAACGTTATCTTCAACTCCAAGACACATAGGATTTTGTTAAGGTCTTGTCTGATGATTGAAGATTTCGACCAGCTTAAGACATCATAATATTTCTGACATGGCCAAAGAATAAAAAACAATCACTTCGAGTGTCGAGATTTGGTCGAACTCTTGGCTGTATAATGGAAATGGAATTATATAATACAATGTCTTTCAAATACAAATAAAGATATAAAATAAACCGTACGTATAGAATTTATTTTCGATCTCTATTACTCTATATTAAATAACCAAACCCGAAGAAGTGGACTTTTTCTTGAAGTCTAAGTGTGAAACTAACACCTAACTATGTGCAAAGATTTCAATGTCACAAATGCTAGAAAAGCATGAAAGTGAAAGTTTTTCTTACTGTTCTTTGAAAGGGAGAGGACAGCGACTAATAATCTGTGAGTGTAGTAGTGATCCTTTACTTTTCCTCCTTTCCATTGCTCAATAACAGAAAGATAAGCCTAAGAAACAAGGCAATAAAGAGAGCTTCACAAAGTCATCGACGTTTTCATTCTACCAGAGAAGACAGCTCTCACAGTCTCATCAATGGCTGACGCAAATCTCATTTTCTCAGAAATAAGACAACACTGGAGGCAGGATAGTGAAAAAGAATCTCTGTGATGAATTGAGGGCCATAAAGATTCTTAACAATTAACATTCACAATTGCTCAAGTAACAAATATCTTCAGGCCTCTTGATTACAACAAGTGATTAGCTTTGCGTGTCCCATACAAAGTCTTGAAGGAAATCACTCATGAAAGGGAGATCAAGTAACACCATTAAACCGGATGACAGACCAGATTTGCTGAGCAAGTTCAGTCAAGCTGAAGAAGAAGCACAGGGCAAGTTCAAGACCATACCTTATTTTACTGTGTGCCTAGCGCGGTTGGTTAGTTACCACCAACTAGATAACTTCGTGAGATCCCTAGCCAACACGAAGAATCAATTTTCATGACAATACGTGGTCAGGTCTCCATCTCTCTATTCACTAAGATTTGAGAGATCAGATACAGAGCATTTTTCCCCGGCATTTCGGTTGTTTCCTGAATTTAGGCGCACCGTTGCTCGTGATGTGGCAATTTCTGAAGCATAACACACACAAAGGAAATTGCGGATCATTGAGGATACTAGGTTTTCCTTGCATTCGATACTTAGTGTTCACTAGACAGATTACCATGGAACGAACTGTTTGACTATGTCCGTTGGGAAATATGGTCCCAAGATGTAACAAGATATCCTAGGGTGACGAAGAAACTCTGTGTAGAATAGACAGAAGGTAGGATATGAATCCCCTCCAGTGCTTTAGATTGTGCAGTGATCAAGAGCACTTGCAAAAGTAACACTTTTTATGATGTTAATAATTTTTTTAGTTATTATAGATTTACCTTCTTCCAAATAGGTTGTTACTGAGGCCCTTTCAGGTCTTCAAGAGCTGAGACGTTGTAACTAGTCACTAAATAGAGCTAGCTCAAGTTTAAAACATACGACAACAACATACAAAATCCTTAATAATGCTCTGGCAAACACACATTGTGATCCTAAATGTCTAGCTGGTATGATATGAAGAAGGAAAAACCTTGTAGTTCCTTCATTTAAAAAAAAAAAAAAAAGGTCCATTCACTCCCTCCTATCTTGAAACAATAATCAGCAAATGTGTAATAATCAAAGCCAAAACCACTTCCAACCCCAGGCAACTTCACTGCAGCTACTTATATCTTCACTGGGTCCAATCCCACAGTTGAAGTTGAAGTTGAAGCTGTTCCCGTAAAGCTCCCATTGCTCACTGTCAAACTGCACCGCAAGCATGAACCATAACTTTCAGTGGGCATCATCAAACTCAAAGCTAAGAAGCATATTGACAGCCTACTCTTGACACAACAATGTTTGTGTATAAGTCTCTGAAAATATGACCTAATCCAATTTTAGCTTAATTACCTGGATGGGAATTGCATCTGTCATGACCTGAAAGTGCATGACAAGAAAGAGTATTCGGTAAAATTATCCCAAAAAAAAAAAAAAATAACCGACGACTGAAGATCTGTCGATGCGATTTCGATTTTAAAAAGGGAAAGAGAGTTAGAGAGAGCTTCACTGACTAGGGTTCAAGGAAGTAAGGGCTGCGTTGTTATTGAAGTTGCAACTGTCATCGGACAAGCCGTGCTTGAGGAAGTAGTCGTTGAAAGCATACGACGCCGGTTTGTACATGGAAGGATCGTAGCAGGGCCCTCCTCGCTGGATTAGGCCGCAATCAGCTCCCCCTGCTCGCAGGCCCAGTCCAGCGCCGCCTGCAGCGCCGCGTCCTCAGCGTTGTTCTTCGCTACGCACCACAGCTCCTGCGGCTGAACGCCTTCTCCTTGCGCTTTCAATGACGGGCTAACATCGGCATCGGAAAATAGAGGAGTAAAGGCCAGGACAATAACAAGAAAAAAGAGAAAATGTAGCGAGAAAGCTAAGATTTGGGGCATTTTCAGAAACTTAGTGAAAATGTGATGGTTTTGAGTGAAGTTTAAGGTGAAAAAAGATGCCTTTCGAGATGGGCAGAAAATGAGACCGTTACATTCTTCCCTGTAAGAGAAATCGGGGGGGACGAGAGACGAGAGAGAGAGAAGATGTGCGCCTTGAATGCTGAATTGCCTGCGCACTGCAACTAAGTGTTACTAATAGTAACGGGTAGACCTGGAGGAGCAGTAAAGTGATGAGTACCGTCCCAATTTGATTATTTTTATATTTTTAATATGTTATTATT
>NW_026555412.1:0-80209 GCF_029017545.1 Prosopis cineraria
TATAGAGGGATTATAACTCATGAGCCACACAATGAAATTGTGGGAGAAAGTAATGAGCACAGGTTGAGATTGGAGACACAGTATTTCTGAGAATCAATTGGTTTTATGCCAGGTAGATCAACTACAGAAGCGATTTATCTACTAAGGGGATTAATGGAAAAGTATCGTTGTAAAGATAAAGATCTACACATGGTTTTTATTGATTTGGAAAAGCTTATGACCGTATACAAGAGAAGTGCTTTGGAAAGCGTTGGAAAAAAAGGGAGTACGGATTGCTTATATTAAAGCCATACAAGATATGTATGAGGGGGTAAAAACTAGTATAAGAATGCCTAGTGGTCAAACAAAGGATTTTCCTATAAAGATTGGACTACATCAGGGATCATCTCTGAGTCCTTATTTGTTTAACTTGATTTTAAATGTTTTGACGGAACATATTCAAGAGGAAATCCTGAAATGTATGCTCTTCGCGGATGATATAGTTCTTATAGCAGAGACAAGAGAAGAGGTTAATTGCAAACTTGAGTTATGGAGGAGGACATTGGAGTCGAAGGTTTTCGTCTGAGTAGAAGTAAGACGGAATATTTATATTGTAAATTTGGTAAAGGACTATTCGAAAAATAATTGGAAGTGAATTGGGAGATCAAATTATACCTCAAGTAAAAAGTTTAGATATTGGGAGCCATTATTCAAAATGATGGCGAAATCAGTGGAGATATTTCACATAGAATTCAAGCTGGGTGGTTTAATTGGGAGAAAAGCTAAAGGAGTTATTTGTGACCGTAAGGTGCCTAATAAACTTAAAGGAAAGTTTTATCGTACTGCTATCAGACCGGCAATGTTATATAGTAGTGAATGCTGGGCTCTAACGGGACAGCAAGAGCATAAAGTTGGAGTAGCAGAGATGAGAATGTTACGATGGATGTGCGGACATACACGTAAAGATAAAATTCGAAATGAGCACATACGCGAAAAAGTGAGGGTGGCACCTATTGAGGAAAAAATGGTAGAAAATCGGTTGAGATGGTTTGGGCATGTACAAAGAAGACCAAGGGAGGCACCAGTGAGAAGAGTGGAACATATAACTTTGAGTCCGATTAAGAGAGGTAGAGGAAGGCCTAAGAGAACACTCTTGGAAGTTGTTGAACGTGATCTCTTAATTAATAATATTTCTAAAAGCTTAATAAATGATAGAGCACAATGGCGTCTTGCAATCCATGTAGCCGACCCCACCTAGTGGAATAAAGGCTTGTTGTTGTTGTTTTGTTGTTGTTATGGAATAATATTTAGAGGGAATGTTTACCTTTATTTTATTTTACAATTAAAAATAATAATGAAAAGACTATAATACCCTTCAAATAATTAAAAGAAAAATATGTGACCTTTGGCTTACAACTCATCCACACAATTTGTTCTCCCCAAAGAGCACGACGACGGTGGCTCAAAAGACCACTATTCTTGTTGTTCTTTTTCTGGTTTTTCACTATCTTGCTAGTGATGCTGTTCCTTTTCTCTCTTTCCCAACCGGCGACGTAGATCAACTAAGCAAGACCTTCCTCTTTCTCTTTTTCTAGTCACCAACGATTTATGCTTAAACCCATTATTATTGTTCTTCTTCTTCTTCTTCCTGGAGGCGAAGGGAGATACGAGAGAGAGCGAGTGGAGGGCATAGGCTCACGTCATCATTGTTCTTCTTCTTTTCCTTCCTGGCTCAAGCATTGGCATTGTGCCTGTGTTGCTGTTGCCACTGAAACAAGGGTGGAGGCTGGAGGACGAAGGGAGATACAAGAGAGAACAGGTGAAAGGCAGAGGCTTTGCATCATCATTGTTCTTCTTCTTCTTCCTCCTCCTGGTTCAAGCATCAGCATTGTGCTTGTGTTGCCATCGCCGTCGCCGTCGCTGTCATGACTGTGAGGAGGGGTGAAGGCTGGAGGGCAAAGGGAGAGATGAGAGACGGGGGTGGCAGGCAGAGGGAGAGACGAGGAGGGGTAGAGGGTATTTTGGTCCCAAAAATAATCAATGTCAGGATTAATTTTTCAACACCAAAAAGTGAGTGGTATTGAATAATTAAATTTCCCAATATCTTGTACCAAACATAACAAAAAGTGAGATTGTTCAATACTAATTCCATTCCTACCTTATCAGTGCTTTATATCAAATAAGGCTTTAGGGGTTGTTAGCCATGGTAGCCCATGATGTTTTGAAGATCAATTGAATAAACAATTTGGATTCAATTATTAGAGAGATGTATGAAAAAAATATTACTTAAAGGGAACAACTTCTTAAATAGTGTTCAAATTTTTTGAGAGATTAATCTCACAGTTACCGGTTATCAGGATACCTTAGGCAATAAAAAAAAAAAGTTGGCTTTGAGGAGTTGAATAATGAGCATGAAAAATGTTTGATGATGGTTAAAAAAAAAAACTTATATACTTAACATTTTCACACGTGGGAAGAAGTCGTTGGAAAAAAGGAAGGTGAAGGTGGAAGAAGGAGATGGAGATGATGAGGATCAGCGTTTTAGATGAAAAAGGAGGGAGAGAAAAGGAGAAGACATAAGATATATGATTATTTTCTTTCTTTTTTTTCGTCAAAAGATATATGATGATTGAAATATTGGAAAAGATCAAATTAAATAAGATATGAGGAAAAATCAAACAAATAAAAATCATCACGTTGATATTTTTATAAGATATAGTCTATATAGAACTTTAAAAAAAAATAATAATCATGTGATGATAGCTGCATTATAAACAAATGACGTCAAGTTCTTCCTCCTATGCTCAACTATGCATCGTTCTAAATTTATGATTATATATCTAAAAAAAAAAAGCATCATATTAATTCAGCTCATGTGAGAAAAGTGGATGAAAACTATACTCTTCGTCTTTTAAAAGTCTCTTCGTGGGGATTCCAGAACTTCTTCGATTAAAATTTTTTAGATCTCTTATTCACAGCTTACACCTATTTATAATCTACAAGATCTAAAGAAATAAGAATTTCAAATAGTTTTTTTTTATTGGATCTTGATCAAAAGAAATAATTTTTTAATAGATGTTAACTGAAAAAGTATGGTTTTTTTTTTTTTAATAAAGTATCAGATTCCTTTTTATGAAGTAATAAATATTTGATTTCAAATTAATTAAATCAAACTGTTAGAAAATTAGAGAATTAACAAATTTCACATATTTATTTCCCTTTGTTTGTTCAATTTTTATCTGTATAATAATAATGGCATGTAAAATAAATGAAAGTAACATAAAATTTTATTCAAAATAAATATAATTCAAAGATTTGACTTGAGATTATCAAATTTATAAATTTCACAAATATTTCTCAATTTTTACCAACACCTTTCAGATTTAGATACGGTAAGGGACGTAAATCCGGCCACTCATTAAATTAATATCTCAATTATAGCATCTTTCAAGATAGAAAAGTTGTGTTGCCACTAATACCACCAACCGTTGATATAAAATTAGATTATGCCTTTTAAATAGTTCTGTTACATATATATTTTTCATATAAAATTTAGGCTAAATTATACATTACTTTTCTAAACTTTTAACCATATACATAAGCTTCTTGACCTTTGAAATTTTAGAATGAACCCCCTCCAATTCTTATATTTATATAGATAACTTTATACGATTAATTTTATACATTGATTAACTATATATAACTTAAAGTTAAGGGTTTATTCATATATCAATCAAAGAATGGAGGCTTAAATGCATATAAAAATAAAGTTTAAAGGAGTATATAATTAATAATTAGAGGTTATTTGTATAAACCTGAAAATTCAGTGAAGTTTATTATTAAGTTTTAAAGGCTACATGAATTATTTTTATATGGTTCAAAGTTTATAGAAGTTGTATGTAATTTAGCCCAAAATTTATTAAAATGCAAATATACTATTAAATCATATTTTTTTATAAATCTTAAAAGTATTTTTCTTTTGAGAAAGTTAATCATTTATTAATAATTTTAATCTACAAGATGTGACATACTTAATGAATGAAATTATAAAAGGTTGATTAAAATAAAATAACCTGCATGAAGTTAATTTAAAATTTAAAAATTTTAATGAATTGAAGATTAATTTTCACCTTCATTTATTTATGGTGAGAAAAGACTTCTCCTCAGCACTGTGAAATAAATGGCCTTGAACACAAATCTTATGTCCCAGGATTGCATACTACAGACATGTTTTTTTTTTGTTTTTGTTTTTGGGCAACTATGCTATAAACATCTTCAAATTACTTCTCGTGTAATCCGTTGAGATTTTCAATCTTTGTATGGTGATTGAAAAATTATTACTTCATTTATTAAAAAATATAAGGTATTTTTAATCAAATCTTATCCCAATAAAGTAGTTATCTACTTTCAAACTAACTATATCTTTTCATATTTACCTTTATTAAACATCTTACAATAAATATACAATCATTCATTAATAGAGACACTTTTTAAAAAGACACAATGATTATATCTTGAAAGATTAAAAATGTTTTATATTTTTAAACATTTAATTCTCTAAAAAATGTCTTATATTTTTTAATAGAAGGAATATTATATTTCACCCCAACCCATTCTGCCTAGCCAATTTATTTTTTCTTGCCTTTGCAACGATTGTTAAATTTATTTACTCCAAAAACAATTAAAAAGCCTTTGATTTTAGTTTTTTTAGTTTTTCTAATGGAAGTGCCACCTCTCTTCAAGTGTGAGGTTCAGAGTTCAAACCCTACTTGCAGGTGAGTGCATAAGTTATGTTTACTTAATTACTTAAAAAATGATATTTGTTATAAAAAATAAATAAATTCGTTTATGCAAGTGTTTTAAATTTAAATGTTTTTGTTAATTGTTCTAAATTTTTAAATAAAAAGGTAAAAAATGGAAAAATTTTATTTTAAAGGTTTTTTTTACACATTACATTTAACTATTATAAATTACTTTTAGTTATGTGTAACCATTATCATGGGGGATCAATATTAACTGTTGACAAGCACTACTCTTGATCGATTTTTTTAACTAAAATCAATTTTAAATTAACATCATAAAACATATTTTTATTTTATTGTGTTTTGAATTTAAAATTGATTTATAAAATATTTTTTGAAAATAAAAAATGCGAATAAACCAAGCAAGCATTAAGGACTATTTGATTTTTTTTTAAAACTATTTTCTATTGGCCAGGATTAACCGAAAAAATAACCAATCCTTTATTGATAGAAATATATATTACTTTTTAATGGTTTTATTATGAAAAGCCATTTATTTATTGATTATTAAAACTCCATCATTTTATTTTATATTAGGTTGATGTATAAATTTATACTCGAAATTTTCAGCTAGGCATACTTAATATCCTGGAGTCTAGAACATCACTTAACTAAATTAAATAACATTTAAAATAATATTATTAACACAATATTTCAACTCACTTTTTGGATTCTCATTCCTCGGTTACTGACTTTTATTTCTATATTTTTTTTCTCCAATGTATTAATCCATTTAATCCTAGTATTTTTTATCTTCAATTATATTTTATTTTTTTCTTATCTTTTAATTTCATTAATTTCTTATTTATTTTATTATTATTATCATTATTTTTTTCTATTACATTAGCTTTTTTCTTATTTTTATTATTATGATTTTTTAAATGAATATTGGGTAGAAAAAATAAAACTTATTTTTATTTAATCTTATATATTTTATGCATTTCATCCTACATTTTTTGGCCCATATCTTAAAAAATGTTATGGCTTACAAAATATCTTTTATATATTATTTTTAGTCAAATAAAAATATTTTTTATATAATTTAATTTAATTATATTATTTTAATTATTATGTTGGATCCCGAGTTGACCCCGGGTTCGACCCGGTTGAATCGCTCACTCCTGGCTCCTAATTTCTATCAGTGGAAAGGAATGACCGCTTTGGTTTTTCAGTGCGTTACTTTTATTTTCTTCTTCGGCAGCCCCAAGTTACCTTGCAATGTCATCGCTCCATCGCCCTCTCCTAAGTCCTGACTCAGAGATTATTTCTTCCCTGTCGAGCGCACTGACGCAAATGGAAATGGATGGCGACAGCCCAGTTCTTCCCCAAGATATCATTACCAACATTCTCGTACGGCTTCCGGTAAAATCCCTAATCCGATTTCAATGTGTCTGCAAACATTGGAAAAATCTCTTCAAAACCCAATCTTTCATGTAAGAACACCTCCATAACCACTCTCATCGAAACCTCACTCTTCTTTTCGAAGATCCTGATCCTTTTCGCATATGTTTGCTCGATCGTGAGATGCGATTCCTTAAAGTTCAGAACGATCCTTTCATCGATTCTATGTGCTTTGTTTGGACCATCGATTCCTGCAATGGCTTGATCTGTCTTGGACTCGGTAATGATCCTCCTTCTGTTTCCCTTTTATTGTGGAATCCTGCGATTAGACAGGTGAGACAGGTGCCTGGAGCTTTTGATATACGTAGAGGTTTCTGTCTAGGATTTGGATTCAGTCCAACTGTCAATGCTTACAAGATAGTGAAAATTTTTGTTTCTGGAAATGATCTGGTTGATCAAGTAGAGAAGTATATTCATTAAGCATAGGGTCATAGAAGGAAGTAGAATTTGACAACTTAGATGGTGTAGCTATTGCTTCTAATGGTTTCGCTTTTAATGGAGCTATCTTTTGGATCGGGTCAATGCTAGGTGTAGAGGAGGATGAAGATGATATTTATTTGATAGTCTCATTTGACATAGCAATGGAAGAGTTTACATTGATTCCAGCGCCTTCTTCACCCTTTTCAGATCGAATTACATCGTTTTCTACACATCTTACTGCATATGAGAACAAGCTTTCTGTGCTTTCTGCCTCTTTGAGTGGAGACTCCAAATCGTGTTTGGTTCATTTGGGGGTGATGGAGGAGGGGGGTGGCACAGATAGGGAGAGATGGAGTTGGACCAAGAAATATACCACCAACCCCTTATCTAGGCATGGGTTTAATGCCAAAGACTATCTGGAAGAATGAAATTGTATGCAATGTTGTGGCGCTCCGTCAAGTTGAAGATGGAGCAGAGTATTATGTAGATGAACGGAAAATTTCTATGTTCAATCTCACAACTAATGAAGTTAGGACGCTTGATATCAGTAAATTTTCCCTTGGTTCTCGTATTTTCAAGCATACTGAAAGCCTTGTACCAGTTGGCAACATCCACATTGAATAGCTTTGGTCCAAAATCTTGATTATTATGTAGTTACTTTGTTTAAGAACTTTGGAGGAAATGAACCTATAAGAGTTTAGTTCATTCTATAACCATAAGGCTTCATGTCCTTCGGTGATTTTATCAAGAATGATGAATGCGGATATGCAATAATAGATGTTTATAGCTTTATTTGACTTGTCTATGATGCCAGGCTATCCAGTTTTCTTTCAAAGATGGATACGTATTTTAGTTGCTGTTGTGTGGATTATTTGGGGCTTTTTATTCGGATAAGAAATGTACCTATTATTCTGATGCAATTGCACATTCATCATGTTATCTGAGTAACTCAATTTAATATTAAATTTTTTTATAATTTTTATAAATTAATTATTTAGATATACTTTGTAAAATATATATTTAACATTAAAATTTTTATAATTTTTTATTTTAATAATACAATATTAAAAATACTAAAAATTAAATTTATAATCAACAATAAAGATCAATTAGGGATGGAATCAAGGGCTCAGATGAAACCAAGCCCTTGGTAAACAGTAATTCTTGATTTTGGGCTCTTTGTTTATGATGTATATTGGAATTTGGAAGTCTGTCATACATGCTAATTCTTATCATTAATTGAGTTTCACATGAAAATTATATACTTATTTATTTTCTTAAGTAATTAAAAAGTGGTTTGTGATGATACTGTTCACGGTCATATTTTGTGGATATATTAAATCTCAATCATTTAAATTTGGTCCAATAAAAAATATAAATAGAAAGAGGGAAGTTGAGAGAATCGGCTCTCACAAATATATCATGCCTTGCTAGTCCAACATGCCCATACACTTGAGTGCTCATTTGTTATTTGTCATCATAGATCAATGAGCTATCTTCAATTCTTCATTATCATTTTTATTCTTGTCTTGTGCATCCTTATTATTATAATAAACAATATAGTTCATTATTTATTTTTAATATAATGATCTATATTATTAACTTGTTTTATTTAAATTATAGTACTTTGAAAACTTCAAATACTTATTGAAGGTATGGTTAATTAAAAATTTAGGGGGCCTTTAATTTCGGTTTTTTTTAATATGAAAATGCCACCTTCTTCAAAGCTCAAACTCTACTTTGGCAGGAGTGCCTGAGTTATACTTAATTAAGTAATTAAAAAAAAGCTTCTATTCTTTATAAAAATAAATAAATAATTTGTTTATGTAAGTGTTTTAAATTATCTTTTTTAAACTGTTCTAATTTTTTAAAAAAATGGAAATATTTTAAAAAAAATTCATTTTTTACATCATACAATTAATTATTATAAATTATTTCTAATTATGTCCAATCATTATCATAGACCATCATTATTAATCATGGGCAACCATCACTATTAGCCAATTTTTTAACTTCAAAATTATTTTCAAATTAACATGATCAAATATATTTTTATTTTGTTTTGTTTGAAAAATAATTTTTAAAAATTAATTTATAAAATAGTTTTTGAAAATAAAAAGGAAAAATGTATTTGAAGGTTCTTACAATTTCACTCAATTTTAAATTAGGTTTTTGCAGTTTATTTTATTTTAATCAAACCCTTATAGTTTTATCTATTATATATATTGACTCTTAAAAGTTAAAATTAATAATAAATTATTAAATTTTACAAAATAAAAATACTCTTGGAGTTTGCAGCTTAATTTAATACCTTTAGCTAAAATAAAAAATAAAATTTAATGTAATCCACTGTTTATGTATTTATTAAAATTCTACATGTATAACAAATATTTAGAAGACAACTTAATTATATAAATTTTGAGATATAAAAATTATGTAATTAATTCTAAAGTCATATAATTATTTAATAAAAATATAAAAGATTCTTAACTTTATTTTTTTAAAAGAAATATGTAAGGATTTTAATTTTCAGAAATTAAAATTTTTAGTTAATTAAATTATAAAGACTTAATTAAAATAAAATAAATTATAGGATTTAATTTAAAATTAAATAAAATTGTAAGCACTAATGTTTTCCCAAGTAAATAATGAGGGATCCACATTCCTTGCCCATCAAATTGATGAACACGACATGCTCATCATCCCCAAGGGATAATCTTGGCCCTTCATTTGTCTTAAAATAATATTTGTCATTAATTTTAAATTAATTTTTAAATATTTTAAATATTATATTTGTGAAAATAAAAATTATAAAAAATTTTAATGTTAAATTTAGATTGCTTTTGTTGCTTGTTACATGATGAGTACTATCATACATATCACTTCTGGCAATATTTGGATAATCCAGATTTTAATTTTAATTTTATATTTATCAAAATAAAAATGCATAAAAAGATCAATTTTTCAATATATATTTTGATAATCAATCTTATCAGTATAAATTTAATCTAGATGGTTCAATTTAATTTAAATTTTTTATATCTTTTATAAATCGACCATCCAGATATAATTTGCACAATCTAGATATAAATTAAACGATCAAATTTAATATAAAATTTGTTTATAATTTTTATAGATTGACTATTTAAATATATTTTAAACACTCAAGATTTAATAATAACTTTTCATAATTTTTATTTTCACAAATGTAATATCTAAAATATTTAAAAAATAATTTAAAATCAACGATAGAAATTATTTTTGGTTTCATCAGCTTGTGTAATAATGGAGGATTTTTTGTTGCAGAAATGTGATCAATTAATAATGTTTCCTGATATCAGTTTGAACACTTGTGCGTATTCTGGGTTTGAAATAAATAAATAAATTTTGTGTGTGTGTGTGTGTGTGTTTTTTTTTTTTTTTGGTTTTGGGGAAAAGTTTGACCTCTAAAAGATTATCTTCAAAATACTTGCCAATCCCTGAAAAAATTATGTTTATAGAATGCCTCCTATTGTTTTTTGGTTGTAATGGGTTTGATTTTGGACGCTTTGTTTATAATGTGTAATGGAATTTGGAACTTTTAGTCATACATACTAATTATCATCATTCAATTATTTTAAAAAGTTTCAAATGTACTAACCCTATTCCAAATTAGTGAACACTTCTGAAAAAAAATTTTCATCTCAATATATAAAATAATTTGAGTAGATTAAGGTTTCAATAAATAGATTATTTTTAATATTATTTTTCTCTCTTTATAATTAATTTTCATCTATTCTTTTTTAAATATATTAAATGATGAGTATTTTTAAAAATTTATATTTTTATTTTGAAAAAATAAAATTATTAAGTGTACTTAATGAAATTTATTGATATGTAAGATTTAGTTTAAAAGTATTTTATAATTTAAGACGGAGGGAGTGTGTTATATACTTATTTATTTTTTAAGTAATTAAAAATGGTTTGTGATGGTATTGTGTTCATGGTCATCTTTTGTGGATATTAAATCTCAATCATTTAAATTTGGTCCAATGATAAATATAAGTGGAGAAAGGGAAGTTGAGAAGACGATGCTCTTGCTCGTTGCTCATCGGTGTCAACGGTGATGCCGAATAAAATTGAGAAGACGATGTGCCAACATGATTGATGTATAAGGCTTTTTATCATCTTTTGTTTGATCTTTAATGTCCTCCTTGCCACTAAAGCTAGAAAAACGGGACGAGCTCATCGGGCTAGCCCATTTAAGCCCATATAATAGTAAGACCGGGCTTATAAATAGAATTTCAAAATAATAAATCCCCATTTAATTTAGGGCTTAAAAGGGTTGGCCCTACAAGGCCGAGGGCCAGCCCGTTTAAGACTATATATACATTTTTTTAATTAATTCTCATAATTTTTACTTTTTTTAAATTTGAAAAAAAATTAAACTAAATCTTACTTCACATCACATATTAGCCCATATTTACTGAGGATGGAAGGCAAAAAAAAAAGGAAAAATAACAATGAAGAATCATTGATCAAAAATTATATCAGTCAAGAATCACTTGTTGTCAAAATTTGAGTAGATATTTGTAGA
This sequence comes from Prosopis cineraria, assembly GCF_029017545.1. Taxonomy (NCBI): domain Eukaryota; kingdom Viridiplantae; phylum Streptophyta; class Magnoliopsida; order Fabales; family Fabaceae; genus Prosopis; species Prosopis cineraria. Next base: position 11,179 of record NW_026555412.1, read on the forward strand.
TTTGGGTTAGCCTTTATCAATAAGTATTCATTTAGATTTTAATAACAACTTATTTTAAATTAACAATAGTTCATTGTAGCTTGTTTTTCATTCAGATTTTGACAACAATTGATTCTTAATTGATATAAATTTCATACAAAAATCCTAGGCTACTATTTTCTAAAAAAAATACAATTTTAAATCTCCTAATTCATCTAAATCCATGATAATAATTCATTCAATTCAACACTTACCCTTCTAATTTTGATTGAGTGTTTGTTGGTTTAGCCGATCTATTGCTTATTGCATTACTATTATTTTATTTGTGTTTTTAGTTCATTTAGATGTTATTTAATTAGTTTTTTTTGTACCTTTCTTGATTGAGTATTATATTAGAATGAAGTAATTTTTTGTTTGATTAAAAAAATTTTAAAAAAATAAAAATAGTTAAAAGGGCTTAAAGCCCGTAGGGTCAGCCCTGAGCCCGTTATGTCAAGGGTCGAGCTTCAAATATCAGGGTCCTAAAAGAAACTGGGACTTAAAATGGCTGGCCCTTTTAGGCCCGAGCCCTTCAAGGGTCGACCCTACAGGGCCGGGTTGGCCCTTTTTGCCACCTCTACTTGTTATATTAATACAGCTATGGGCCACCTCAATCTTCTCTAATGATAGTCAAGCGTGCATTGGTCCATGGTGAATGATTTTGAAGGAGGAGGACAAATGAAGAAAATAAGAAAAACTATCAAGGGAAGGTGGGTTTAAGTAATCCCATCTAAGTGAGTTTAAGCAAACTCAAGTGAGGCTCAATACCTTATACCAAATATACTAAATTGAGCCATTCCCAATACCAATCCTAAACCCAACTACTTATTGTTGCATGGCAAACATAGCCTAAGGACTTATGTAAGAATTAGGTGAAATTATAAGGGTTGCGGAATTAATTTTTCCTTATATAAAATAACAATATTTTCAAATAAGTGGATTTGAACTTCAATGATTTAAATTTTAAATTTAGTTGAAGGCAGATAAAAATAATATATTATATTTAGAATATACACATATTATAACTACCTTTTTAACTTATATGTATAAATTATTAAAATATCAATTCAAACTTAACCAAGATTTGAACCTGATCTCAAAATATAGAATTTTGGAGAAAATATTTTGAAGCACATAATCTTAGAAAGTACACTAAAGCTAATCCTAATTTTATATGATGATAATGATGATGATGCTACCTTAGTTAGTGTGGGAGGAAATTTTGAATTTAAACTTATCAATAAAAAAGTTCCAAATAAAAATCCAATTAAAACAACCAATAAAAAACTAGAATAAGGATGCTATTTAATATTAATATATACATAAATTAAAATCTGAGCCATCAATTTATCACTTTAGACACCAAATTTTGAAGCTTCTCGTGTATCTTCACTTGTTGAAACCTATACTATAATATCTCCTAAATAACTTGCAAACAACTATCAAAGTTTAATCACCTTATGAAAAGGAAGCACAAGTATAAGTTAGTAAATAATATATATATATATATATATATAAATGAAACTGACACTACTTTATATAATATTATAGTCACAAAAACTCAACATTTTGAAATACCCATGCAATACCATTCGATTTATTTGATAAGTTTTGATCAAGTATTTTTTTAAGATGAATTACTTGAAATGTGAGTTGCCACTCTTATCTCAATAGGTTGATAGCATGATTAATACAAAACCCATATAACTATGATATAGTAAAATGAAATATTAAGATAAACTTGCTGCAAACCAAATGAAAGATAAGCTAATTATTAGTGATGAAAATATATGAGGGCATTACAAGGTAATTTTCACACACTATCTGCACAATAGATTCATAAATGATATTAAAATTAATCAAACTTGAAAACTTATACTGAAATTATATTTAAGCACATTTATTAATACTTGATATAATAACAAAAAGGGAAACACATGGCATGAACACGTGGCTTAATACCTTATCATTATTGTGATAGCCCTTATAAAAAAATAAATTAACATATATGATAATTTGTTTATGTGTGTTTATATTAAATCCTTACACAATTATGCCAATAGAGGAAGTTGATGTAGTGGTAGTTAGGCTGGATTACTTCCATTTGGTCCCAAGTTCGAACCGTAGTGAGCCCATGGAACATTTTTTTTCCTTTGCTGATTTTCCTTGTGAAAATTACCAAATTACCCTTATTATAATCAAACTTTTTTTAAACTCTTCCTTCATTCTTCGGAGAGGATTCTGGAGCAACAGAGAGAGAGAGAATCGGTGGAGAGAGTAAGAGGGATCTTAGGTCTAGAAATTTCACTTCCTTCGTATGCAGCAATCACTGGTGTTGGTGACTATAGAGGTTCCGTCTGCCGTTGCTAGTTGATTGAGTGTGTGAGTACGTGGCTTCCTTCTTCCCTACCGTGACGTCGTCTGGTGTGCATGCGGGCTTGAGCTGCAACTTGCTTTCTCCTCTTTTCTTGGTGTTATAAAGAGCACGCTAAACCTTCTCCTTCTTCCTCCTTGAATCGTTATAGCTTCTTTTCAATTTCATCTATTATTATCACCGGTATACTTGCTTCTACTCCATCCGTCGTTGGTCAATTAACTCGTGATCTTTGCACTCTATTTTTCTCTATTTATTTCAGATTGCTGAGCTCTTTCTCTCTTCTTTATCCAGGTGCATGTGTAAGTATTTAAATCTTCCTTCCCTTTATTATCATTAGTGATTATCATTGGAAAGAGTTGGAGACTTGTGCTGCACCGATTGCTCCGGCTATCTTTCATGTTCCTTGTCTCTTTTTTTTTCCTCTTCGTTTTTCTGTTCTGGTTCTATCTGTGGCGTCACCTTCGAGTAACAGCTGGGATGAGAAACCAAGTTCCCAGAGCTGCGACAGTGCTGTTATGAGTGTGGATTATTGTTGCTAATTCATTTATTGTGTTTCCTTGCGAGTAGTGTCCAGTTTTCTGCTTCCTTGTTCTGCTGCAAGCTTCATTTTCTTCTTCTCTCTCCATTGTTGTCTGTCACTGCCTGAGTCAGTCAAGTTGAGGTGAGGAGTTTAATTTTTGTGTCATTAGTTTTGTTGGGTTGTGCACGTAGGCTTCTGTTGCTGTACGTAAGAATATAAGTGTTGTATGTATGTGAAAACGTAAAAGTTAGTGTGTGCCTTGTTATTACTTCTCGGTTATGTGTAGTTATGGAAGCTTCAAATTTTTCTGCTGTCACCTATACTGATACATAAAGATGAGAAGACAAAAATTTAAGCAAGAAACCATCTGAACTTAGTAACAATATATGATAAATGTGGGTTGGGGGTTGAAATTTTAGATATTTATCCTTCCTTGTGATTACATGTGCATACATAGAAAGGAGTATTTTAAATTAAATGAATATTGTAGTTGTATAATCAAGAAAAGTGATTGAATTAGTGATAACACTTGGACCGATTTTAAATCATAAATTTAGTTTTAAATTTTGGATGAGGATGGTTAATTTGGAATTGTTTCTAAAGATTGGGAATCTATGAAATTATTTTTATCTTGATAGGGGGTGAGGACGAATGAGATCCTGATCAGAATTAAAAGAAAGGATATCTTTAAGAATTTGAAGTTCTGACGAGTAAGTGAATAGCATTCAATTTAATTTATTTTTAATAGCCTTTTTTTTCTAAAATATTTTATTCTTATGAATTATATTAATTTTGAAAATTATGAAATATCAACGAAGAATAAACGAGTTATGATACATGCATTCATTATTTTCAAAAGTGTATTTTCAAGATTGATGACGGTATTTTTGTATGGTTGTTAAGCTTTGAAATGTATTGGCTATTCAATTACTACAAGTTTGGCATATTAGCTACAAGTATGATTTTCATAAATTTAGAGAATTGAAATAGTTCATACGAGTTTGGCAATGAGAACAGTAATTTTATTATAGCAGTAATTATTCTTCTTGCATGTTTGAAACGTGATTTTTAAGAGGACTCAAAATAGAACACTGTTGCTAACGGCAGTTCCGTTAGCCCGTAGCGTGCTGTGGTTAAATACTAGCTAGTTTGTTTTGTGAGTTTTATTCTCACATTTGGTATTCGTAGGCTTCGTAGCCGCATTTGATTCCGTGGCCTGAGCCGCATTTGGTCACTTACCCTTATAGACTATGTGTCCACATTTGTTTCGTGGCATAAGGCGTGTTTGGTTATTTACCCTTGTAGACTGAGTGTTTACGTTTGTAACCTGTTCTGTTGAGTTCTCAAAATTTTAAATGTTGATTAATATGTGTTTTCAAAATTTCCTTGATTTTGACTAGTAATTTGTATCAGTTTGAGTTGTATGAGAGCAGATTTTTTTCTTTAAGCATGATAACATAAATTATTTTCAATTTACTTTTATTTCATAAAAATGGTCATGACTTACATGTTTATAAATTTTGGTGGAATTGTTATAACTATTTGATACTATTATTAAAGATTATTGATTAAAATTTTAAGAATTTTTTTATGGGAATGCTATTCACTGAAAAATTATTTTGGGCTCAGATTTGTTAGCTGACGCTGATCCCACTATCGACCTCTAAAGGGCAACTAGCTACAGTGGGTGGACCTTTTGATTGGTACTGTTGCTTTAATGTAAATATATAATATGTATGTCTTTTTGACTTGAAAGAAAGAGTAGATGCTCCACATAGGTTGTTGATGAACTTTATTTTTGATTTGTATATTGATTGCTAGCTGGAAGGAGCTACGCTCCTGAATTATACTGTTATTCGTAAAAAAAATTTTGTTGTAGAACTTTCGAGAGATCCTAGTTACAAGGGAGGTTTTACCGAAATGTCTACAAAAACGTTGACACTTTCTTATGATAATGAATTTAAAGAAGTTATTTAAATTCTCATATGATTTAATTGAATTTTATCTTTCTCGAAAAATAGAATAAATATTCACTTGAAGGCTTACGGGAATGTGAAAGTGGTTCACACCCGTGTCGGTCACCTTCTATTTTAGGACGTGACAATTATATTTATATATAAAGATATAAGCTCATGCCATTGCAAATAGAGTTGTCAATTAAAGCTGAATCAGAGTTTAAACAAGATTCTCCTATTAAGCTTGATTATAATTTAGAGATTCATTTTAGTCAGCCCAACCCTGACCCTATATTTTTTATTGTTTAATTTAAAATTTAAAAAAGATATATTTAAAATTTCAAAAAAATTATTACACATAACATTAAAACTAAAAAATAAATTTAGGTCAATGTACACAACAGTAAATCTAAGTCTAATAAAAAGTAACAATATCACAAAATCAAGAATCAACATTGATAATACTTAAACTTTGTTGGCATTATAAGCTAAATCTTGATAATTTTCATGATCATCAAACATCAATATAATTTTATCCTTCTCATTGTAGAGCTTTATCAGTGACAAAGATATTAAGCTTTTTATACATTTTTTCTTCATCCTTGTGAAATAAGATTAGAATTTTAGAATTAGTATAGTATTTAATTCTTTTTAATATTAACATTTAAAAAATTATAAAAGAGTGTAAAAGGGCCGACACTTTTATTTTAGAGCTTAAAAAGATCAGTGGTTTTAAACCTAAATTATCATTTCATATTTTAAAATAGCAGTTTATTAATAAATTTTTTCGAGCTTAAAAATTCAAACTCTCTTGGTTGGAGTTGGATTTTTGGAGTTGGCTTGTCTCCACTATCCTTTCTCTCCATTTTCCCTTCACTATCCTAAACTAAAATCTAGACCATCCAAATTTGGTATAGATTAAATTTGGATGGTCCAATTTTAAATTTTTATTTTTATTTAAATTTTATATTTATTTAAATTTAAATTTAAATTTTTAATAAATCCATCACGAATCAAAACAATCCAGATTTAATTTTAAGGATCCAAAAATTATAAATATAAAATATAAATATAAATAAAAAAAATAAAAATATTAAATTTAAACCATCTGGATTTAATCTGTACCAAATTTGGACAGTCTAAATTTTATTTTAAGGTAGTGGAGAGGAAATAGAGAGAAAGGATAGTGGAAACAAAAAGTCTTGAATTTTTTCCCTTGCAAAGGAGAGAAAAGAAAAAATTAGTATAGATTTGAACTGTTAAATTAAATTTAAAAAAAATTAAATGTAATAATTTTAAAAATATAAATTTGATTTAAATGATTTATATTTACGGTAGAGAGATAATGGGGAAATAAATAGAGACCAAGCCCCTTCCTGGTTACCATACATGGGGAAAATTGATTTATAATTTTATTTATTTTGATAAAAACCCGGGTGCTTTATTCTATGGTCTTCTACGATCACCACTTTTTTGATAAATAAGAAACAATCAAAACAAACAGCAAATAAAAACTAAAACTCCTCCATGAATGAAGGAATAGAGTTACCAGCCACTACGTGAAGACCCATGGGGAGAGATAAGGCACGTTTCGCTAAGGAATCAGCTTCTGAGTTGAACTCCCTTCCAATGCATCTCATATCAACTTGCCAGTCTCTTTGAAGTATTTGTTGAATTTCAGCAATAAGTTCTCAGTCTTCATAAAGGTCGTAATTATTAGCTCTTAACAGAGACAGTGCTTCAAGATAATCATTATGGATTCTTACATGCTTGGTTTTGATATCCCAAGCACGCTTTAGGCCCATATAACAAGCCCATAATTCTACCGTCAGATTATCCCCCTTCTCTAAACGAAGCATGAAAGCTTCAATGATATTCTCTTTGGTATCCTTAACTAGACCTCCACAACCCTTAGAATTCGTAGTAGCCGCAAAAGCCCCATCAACATAAACAAAGAGCTCATCAGTAGCTAAGATAGTCATATCCACTTGATTATTAGGACGAATGCCAGCAATAGATGTATTTTGTAAACGACAGTTAGCCTCGTTCATGCAGTTAAGGATAACAGTAGCTTGTGCGATGACACTCACTGTAGTCGATCTTCGTCCCTCAAAAACTCTCTCATTCCTACGTTTCCATATTGCCTAACACAGAACAGCAAACAAATCACACCACTTGAAATTATTAACTGTTACCTGAATCTTGAGATTCATCTTGCACCATTCACGTAAGTTTGTGGTAAAGAAAGCCCGTCTTTAAGAAGGGCGTAATAATTTCATCCACACTTCCTTAGCTTCAGGGCACTGTCTCATCACATGTAGAGTGTCTTCAAACTCCTCAGGACAACAACTACACCACGGTTGATTATTCAAATGACAGTCAAAGCGAGATTTATTAGTAAGGATACGATCATGACTCATGAGCTAAAGGAAGGATCTACACCACTGAGGCACTCGAAGCTTCCAAATCTTGGCCCACATCTGATCAGGGAAATCATAACTATCTATCAATGAATCATAAGCAGAATGAATTGTAAAAATACCATGCTTCTCAAGTTTCCATCTAACAACTTTCTCATTCGCTTGGTTGGTTATAAGTTCTAACTTTGCTTCAACTTTCTCCCAATTGTTTCTCAAACCTCTCCAGAACTGAGATCCGGGGAGAGTCCTATTCACTTGTGGAATTAGCTCCCTTCCACATTTATATTTACTTCTAATAACTCTAGCCCATAAAGCCTCCTTGTTATGTATAAGGCCCCATCCTGCTTTCATCATAAAGGCTTTATTTTGAAGATGTGCATGTCGCAAACCTAGTCCACCATTTATTTTTGGTTTACACACTTCATCCCACGCTACAAGATGAATCCTTTTCCTTTCCCTTATTGAGCCCCAGAGAAAACCTCGAGAACATTTATCAATCTACTCACAGGTACTCACAGGTAGATGAGCAGTTTGCATACAATAAAAGGAATAGTACTCAACACAGACTTTGTTAAGGTTGTTCGTCCTGCAAAGGAAATAGAAGTTGCCTTCCAACTAGATAGTCGCTGTTTCATTTTATCCACCACAAATTGATAAGTATTTTTGGTCACACGATTATGATGGAGAGGGACTCTAAGATATTTTCCCAAATCCGCCGTACGGTTAAATTCAAGAAGGTCACTAAGCTGCTGTGCTCTATTATGATTCACATTCCTAAAGAAAAACACTCTAGTTTTAGAGTGACTTACCTTTTGTCCGGACATTGCATAGAAACGATCCAGACATTATCTAATCACTTGCACTTGGTCCAAAGTTGCTTTCGCAAAAATAACCAGATCATCAGCAAAGGAAAGATGGGAGAGAAGATGACCATCTTTTTTTAAGCGAATGGGTCTCCAATTACTTTTAACAATCTCTTCTTGTATCAGATGAGCAAGCTTTTCAATACATAAAACAAAAAGATAAGGAGAAAGAGGATCTCCTTGACGAAGACCTCTAGTCGGTTTAAATTCTTCTGTTTTACTTACCTCCCATAAGAGTTGCATCTTAGAAGATCTTACACAATGCTGAATAACCTCAACCAGCTTAGTTGGCAAATTAATCTCCTCCAGGCATGAAATGAGAAAATCCCAATTAACTTTATCGTAGGCTTTTTCAAGATCAATCTTAATCGCCATAAAGCCTTTCTTTCCTTTCATATTACGTATAGAATGAATAACTTCCTGAAATATTATGATATTATCCGAGCTAGTTCTTCTCGAAATAAAACTACATTGATTAGGAGCAATAATAGTAGGGAGGAGAGATTTAACCCTATTAGCAATAACCTTAGTCACAACTTTTTACCATCACCACTTCACCAGTCACAGAAAGTTAGAAACAGCTAAAGCAGATGGAAATGGATGGCGACAACCCAGTTCTTCCCCAACATTCTTATACGTCTTCCGGTAAAATCCCTAATTCGATTTCAATGTGTCTGCAAAAATTGGAAAAATCTCTTCAAAAACCCATATTTCATCGCTGAACACCTCCAACACTCCTCGCATCAAAACCCTTCTCTTCTTATAGAAGATTATGGCAAATCTGATCCTTTTCGAATATGTTTGCTCGATCGTGAGATGCAAGTCCTTGAAGTACCGAACGATCCTTTTATTGATTCTATGTGGTTGTGTGTTTGGACCATCGATTCCTGCAATGGCTTGGTCTGCATGGGAGTCGCTACTTTTCCTAAATCTCTTTCCCTTTTTGTATGGAATCCAGCGACTAGGGAGGTGAGGCGGGTGTCTAGAGCTGTTAGTTCTTTTGAAGATGAGGAATTCTATGTAGGATTTGGGTTCAGTCCATCAGTTGGTGATTACAAGATAGTGAAAATTGGTGTTTCTGGGAATGATTGTCTGGTTAATCAAGTAGAAGCCTATTCATTAAGCATAGGGTCATGGAGGGAAGTAGAATTCGGGAACTTAGATGGTGTAGCGATTACTTCTAACGGTTTCACTTCTAATGGATCTATCTTTTGGATTGGGTCAAGGCTGGGTGTGGGGGAGGATGAAGATGATTTTGATTTGATTGTCTCATTTGACATAGCAATGGAAGTGTTTACATCGATACCAATGCCTTCTTCACCCTTGTCAATTACAAATACACCATATCCCAGGTATCTTACTGTATACGAAAACAAGCTTGCTCTGCTCTCTCACACTTTGAGTGGAGACTTCAAATCGTCCTTGATTCATTTGTGGGTGATGGAGGAGGGTACATGTGTATCTAGAGAGAGATGGAGTTGGACTAAGACATATACTAGCAGCCCTTATTTAGGTTGCTTGTTAGTTCCAACGACTATTTGGAGAAATGAAATTGTATGCAATGTTTCTACGTTGTTCGAACCCATTGATCAAGTTGAAGATGATGCAGAGAATGATGAACGAAAAATTGTTATGTTCAATCTCACAACCAATGAATTTAAGACGTTTGATATCCGCAAATCTGTCCTTGGTTATGGTATTTTCAATTATACAGAAAGCCTTGTACCAGTCGGCAACATCCACACTGAATAGCAGTGGTCCTAAATGTTGATTATTATATTTCATATTTACTTTGTTTTTGCACGATTGGTGGAAATGGACCTAGAAGGTTTTAGTTCATTCTGTAACTACAAGGCTTGGTGTGGTTCAGAGTTTTTATCAAAAGTGATGAATGCAGATATGCAATAACATATGCTTCTAGCTTTATCTGAATTATCTATGATATCAAGTTATTCAATTTTCTGTCATAGATAGATTTTTTGTTTTGCCAGCAAAAGATGGATATATACTTTAGTTGTTGGTGTGTGGATTAGTTAGGTCTTTGTATCCAGCTAATGTACCTAATATTTTTTTTAATATGTGAGGGAATAAAAGTGGGTGAAGCAAATTTAAGTTTCATGTCTTTTCGTTCATTTCTAATGGATAGATGAGTTAAATACACTGGTTTGTGACTTTGTGGAAGTATCTCTGTTGGCCCCATTTTGGATATATGATCCCTCATTATTTCCTATCAATAATTCAATTTTTTTTTTATTGCTAATCTAGACCATTACTTGCAACACCTACAGCTTTAGCATTTGGATCAGTTTCATGGCATTTGCTAAGCTTACCCATGAAAAGAAAGTATGAAAAAAAAAAAAAAACACATGCTACCGGATGTAAGGTGGTAAGATTTTCTGTACAAACGTGAGAATTCAATTTCCACCTGGTCTAGGAGCATTGAGTAAAGCTTTTGTTTTTTGGGTGAGGCATAAAGAATATGCTCTCCCAATAGCAAAGTTTAATCTCTCTTGAAGTACTGGATAATTAGATTGTTACATATATAAGAGCTAGGATTCAAACTCTCAACTACTTGTGTAAGTGCGAAGAGCCATTATCATTTGCCCCAACCTAAGTTGGTGTATTGAGTAAAGCTTTTACCAGAACTTCTGTAAATGAAGCTAGGCATTCTATTAGGTAATAATTGTTTGTTAAAGTTCTTTCTTATGGGGTCTTTTTGGTAGTTCCTTCTTTTTAGATTCATTTTGAATGACTGGATGGCTCGTTTTTCTCAGATGGTAACATTTTAGAAAAACACCAGAAAATTAAACCTTGGTCTTGACAGTGGCTTGGTTAATACATCAACAAGAAGATCAATAGAAGGAATTTGACAAGTATTTAGTTTCATCTGTGGAACCTTCTCTGTTACAAACAATCAAGTCAAGTTTCATACTTTCATATGCTTAGTGCTATTGGGATTTATAGGTTAATTGCATGTTACTCAAGTTGTCACGATAGACATGTGGCAGTGGAACTGATATGAGAAGCTTAAGCTCATGCAAAAGTGATTTCATCTACATTAACTCTCAACTACAAAAGCCAAACACCCATATTCTGCCTCTGCACTAGAGAGCAACAAAAGTTTGCTTTCTAGCAATCTACAAGATATAGGGTTCCAATGAAAACAAAATCCTGAAGTTAGTTTTCTATCATTTGCATTGCTTACCCAATCGGCATCACAATAAAAGGTGAGAATAAAATTAGCAGCACGTGTAAACACATGACCTTGAGTGATAGTTCCACTAAGATTACAAAAAATGCACTTTACAGTCTTTCAATGTTAATCACAAGGTTTAATGCATATACTGATAGACTGAATTTTCACTATATGCAATCTCTGGTCGTGTGATTGTGGCAAGTTGAAGATCCCTACAACTAATCTATGCAACTCAGGATTAGACATGAGTTCCGTTTCACCTTTTGAGAGCTTTGTTGTAGTGGCCATGGGTATAGCAGAACCCTGAGGAGACAAGGTACCAGTTCAGTCAATCTAGGATATATTTACATACATTGAGGTCGTACGATTGTGTGATCATTTGACTTCTTAACTTAAATACTTAGAAAGTAATTAATTTCAGTTAGATCCTCTGGCATGATTATTTATAAATCAACTTCTTTAGTTGACAGATATACATTGATGAGAATCCTGTGAGCAAATTATCCTCTATGTAGTCTGAAATAGAGGCCTGATTAGTAATTGCGACTTAAATAAAAAGAGACAGGTCACACATTTTTTTTTCTATAAAGCTATATTTTACAAGATCTGCAACAAGAATAATACCTATCTCCAGGAACTTGTTTCAGCACAAACAAGGTTTTGCCTAGCTTGTAAAAAGCAGACTTTTTGGGATGCTCAAAATCTGTAGGCTGTTGCTTATAAGCATATTCTTCTAGAGTGCCATTTAGAAAAACATTATCACATCAATTTGAGACACTGGCCAATTATTTCTTTGTGCCAAGGTAAGAATGGTTCTAACCATTGGAAAGAATGGTTTCTTAAAATCAAAACCATGTGTTTGATGGAAAGCTTTGGCCACATGGTTGTGTACTTGTTTATGGTTCCACTAGGGTTCTCTCTCTCTCTCTCTCTCTCTCTCTCTCTAACCCCTTAACGCCCAATCACTTTTTACCTTCAGGTGGATGGACAAAGGACCAACTTCACTGTGCATTAAAGTTTCATATTCTTCTGCCATCGCTTCGAACCTGTTAGGATTGGTAAGGGCTTGAACATGTGTAGTGATAGGGAAGTAGCTGTAAGAACTTCAGGTTTGAAAATCAGGGATCTTTGTGAAGAATGATCGAATTTTTTCGTATAGGACATGTGGATTATGTGGTGCAGGAAAGTCAATGGAAGTTGAAACAGAAATTGGTGAGATTGTACTGGTTGAAGCCGATAAGAACGTATTTGAGACACTAGTTCATTTGCAGATGGTGCTCAATTAGAACTCAGAAGAACTAAGGCAATAATGCTTGTTAAATGTGCAGAATCCTCTTGTAGTATTTGCAGCATAAAATAAGATCTTTATACTTAGGAGCTAGAAGTTTCAACTAGTAATTTTGTTACCAGTGTCCAATTTTCTTCCAATAAGGTTCTTTTTCTTGGATTTTGAGGTGGTCATAGGCTTTACAGGGTAAGTACCTGTTGATGCCATTATTGTTATTCATGATATCCAGATTTCATCTCAGTTATACTGCTAGTATCCTCACAATATTTGAGTTATGCATACCTATTATAAAATTTATAATATGCATGTAATAATAAAATTATAAATTATGAAACTGGTGTATTAATTATTGATGTTCTATTGGATTCTTAGTCACATTATATTAACCCAAAATACAAGTACTTTAGGTGGCCATTGCATTACTTACTTTTTCATTTATAGAGTTATATCCTTGATGATGACTTGATATTAGAATTTAATGTAATTAGTCAGAAAAATGATAGAAACTATCTGTACTTTTTTTTTTGGTTGACGAATTTTATAATTAAGCCAATTTTTAACTCATTTTTTAAATATGTGTGAGGTAATTAAGAAATAGGGAGTAGCGTACATCTCATAATTATTTTAATTTTATTTTTAAATTATAAAATGTTTAGTAACTTTTTTAAATTATATTTTATTTCTTATCTATACTCATTTAGTATTTTTAAGTAATTTTATTCTTGCTTTTTATTTGAAGTTAATTTTTAAATATTTTATTATTTTCATAATTTTTATTAGTATAAAATTAAAATATATTAATTTAATTATGAACAATTTGACTATAATCCATGGACTCGTATTTAATTTAACGATAAATCACATTCTCAGTATTATAAATAACAAATAAGAGAGTTCAGATTGCAAACTTCACAAATTTAAAGAAGCTCGTTGACAAGATATATAATAATTCATTATATTGTTTGGGCCGGGGGTGTTTTCCTAATTTTTTGTTTTTTGACACACGCACAACCTTACCTTAATTTGTTAGCTCTAAAATTATAAAGTTTTTGAAAATTATTTAAATGTGGAAGGGGAAAAAAACGATCTATTAATAATAAAATAAAGATAGTTGATTCTGTGGTTTTGTTATATAGTGAGCTCAAAAATTATTAAGAATGTTTGAATATATTTTTATAAAATTATAATTTTAGCTTTTAAAATTGATTAAAAAAAATTATCTGAACAGACACCCAGTTGATTGTCTTTTTCAAGCGCGCTCGAGTGCAAATTACCATCCTCGCTACCTTCCAACCCAATTTCAATCTTCCATGACGCGAGGACTTGAGGCTTTCGTCTGAGAGGCGCGTTCCTCCGAGTGGAGTGCTTGTGGCAGATTTAAATGGATGGCGATTGCCCGGTTCTTCCTCAAGATATCATCACCAACATCCTCATAAGGCTTCCGGTAAAATTCCTAATCCGATTTCAATGTGTGTGCAAGCATTGGAAAAATCTCCTCAAAACCCCATCTTTCATCGCAGAACACCTCCACTACTCCTCTCATCAAAACCCTTGTCTTCTTTTAGGAGATTATGACAAATCTGATTCTTTTCGTATATGTTTGCTCGATCGTGAGATGCAAGTCCTTGAACTTCGGAACGATGCTTTTGTCGATCCTATACGGCGTCCTTCGATATTGGGTTCCTGCAATGGCTTGATCTGTCTTAGACTCTCTACTTATCCTATATCTCTTTGCATTTTGGTATGGAATCCAGCAATTAGAGAGGCACGGGTGACTGGAGCTCTTAGTTACTCAGAGAATAACGATTACGGTGTAGGATTTGGGTTCAGTCCAACTGCTAATGATTACAAGATAGTGAACATTCGTGTTTGTTTAATTGGTGAAGTGGAAGTGCTTACATTAAGCACAGGGGTCATGGAGGGAAGTTGAATTTGGGGGCTTAGATCGTGTAGCTGTGCTTTCTAACGGTTACAATACTGATGGAGCCATCTTCTGGGATGCGGTAAAGCTTGGTGTCGACGAGGAGGGTGAAGATGATGTTGAAGTGATAGTCTCATTTGACATAGCCACGGAAGTATTTACATTGATACCAATACCTTCTGCATCCTCTGCAATTAGTATTGCTTATGAGAACAAACTTGCTATGCTTTCTCATGATACAAGAAGAGACTCCCAATCATCTTCGATTCATTTGTGGGTGAGGGACGAGGAGGGTACATGTGCATCTGGAGAGGGATGTAGTTGGGTTAAGAAATGTACTAGCAACCCTTATTTAGGTAGCTTGTTAGGTCCAGTGACTGTTTGGAGGAATGAAATTGTCTGCAATCTTTATCCATCGTGCAGGCCAGTGGAGAATGATGAACGAAAAATTGTCTTGTTCAATCTCACAACTAATGAATTTAAGACCTTTTATATCCGCAAACCTACCATTAGTTATAATATTTTAAATTATACCGAAAGCCTTGTGCCAGTTGTTAACATCCACATTGAATAGCCTTGGTACGAAATCTTCATTATTATTTGGCATTTTTTTTCTTTGTTTAAGCACTTTGGTGATAATGAACCTATGAGAGTTTAGTTCATTCTGTAACTATAAGACTTGATGTCCTTTCGTTGGTTTTATCAAGAATGATGGATGGTGAATGTATATATGAGATAACAGATATTTATAGGTTTATTTGCATTATCAATACTATCTGGTTTCAGTTTTTTTTCAAAGATGGATACGTAATTTAGTTGCTGATGTTTGGATTTTTTTGGGACCTTTTTGTTCTGCTAATGTATCTATTGCTCGGTATAATATGAGTGGGAAGAAAAGTAAGTGAAACAAATTTGAGTATTTTGCTTTTGTTTATTCATTTCTAGTGGAGAAATGAACTTAATACACAGTTTGTGACTTTTTGTGAGTAGTTTTTCTTCGCAAGTTGCGTGATCTTGGATCATTGGTGGATTAGAATAAGATATAACATCTCCACAACTAAAATCTTTATACTGACCATTAAGATTTACAAGTCGTCTTATATTAAAAACTAAGAATGGAATTTGCTTTCTAATTTTAAAAATCCTTTCAAGCACTAACCAAATAACAAGAGTGAGATGATAATGAGAAAGTTGTAAGAGAGTCCTTCATTGCCAAACACCATAGGAAATCATTCAAGACGTATGAATAGGATATAATGTTTTGTGACTTTAGCCAATTATTGACTTACAAGTGTCTACAAAACGCATTTTTTCCCAACAAACAATTCAAATGAAGGTAGTAGCATATGTACATGTAATAAGTGCTAGAATCTGAAATACAAATTGCAATTTCTATTGCTTCAACAAGTTTTATCTTATTAGGTAGAGTTCGCTAATATTCATTGCTTTTTTAACATTTGAACCAATTTGAAAACATATGGCTAATCCTGGAAAAGAAAACCTAAAAAAAAAAAAACTACTATTAGATGTAATGTGGTAAAATTTTCAGCAGAACCATGCGAACTCAATTTCCACGTTGACAGGGAACACCAAATAAAGATCTTACAATAACTTCTGTTACTGAAGTTTGGCAATCCATGAGGTAATAATGCTTGGCAAAGTTCATCCTTATGCAATAGTCTTTTTGGTAAATAAGGAGTTCCTTTTTGTATGTTAACCTGGAATAACTTGGGATCTCTCTTTAATTCTCAGATTGTAAGATTTTAAAAACAAACGAAAGAGGGAAAAAAGATTTGACTAAAGAAAATGTATTCTATCATTGACTTCGAGAGTTCATTACAAGATGATATATATATATATATATATATATCAACTCATTTATATATATAAATCATACTCATTTATCCCTGTTGCAACCGAACTTAAACCAAACTACTGCTAATACTCTCCCCTGCTGATATCTTGAAAAATAGTATAATCATTTGAATTTTTGTTCCGGAGTCTATAACCCTCTGCTTGAATCAAAATGATTTACTTCTATTTTTTGCTTTATCTCCCCGTATAAAACTATGTCGAATCCTTCCGGAAACATGATCACCTAAAATCCATATTTTCATTATCTAGAATCTTATTTTCGTTAAAGGAACGAACCTGGAACATACCATTGGGAAGTGATTCAATAATTAAACCCTCCTGATTTTTTTCTATTACAGTTAAAACCCTTTTCCAAACTACTGCTAATACTCTCCCCTGCTGATATCCTACCTTAAACTTAGAGTGAATTGGTGTCTTTGAATCTAAGTTTTTCCTTGAGAAAAATTAAACCTTGGTTCCAACAGTGGCTTGGTTAATATATCACTTACTTATTGATTAATAGAACAGAAGGAATGTGACATGTAGTCAGTTTCTTCTGCGGAACCTGCTCTCCTACAAAAAAAACAAGCAGTGAAGTTTCATATGTTAAGTGCAATGGTGGAGCGGGGGATGTATAGGTTAATTGCGTTGTTCTAGAGTTATCACTGGAACTGATCTGAGAAGCTTAAGCTCATGCAAAAATTATCGCAGCCACATGAGCTCTCAATTACAAGAGAAAAACTCCTATATTCTGCCAGTGCACTATATCATTCAACAATGAGCTGCTTTTGGCAATCCACAAGATACAATTTGGTCCTAAATGAACACAAGACCTTGACATTGATTTTCTATCATCTGTATTGCTTGCCCAATCAGCATCACAATAAGCGGGTGGTGAGAGTTAAATTTGTAGCTTAGGTAAGCATAAGAACTTGAGTGATAGTACCATTGTACCGTTAACATTAAGATAGTGAATAATTTGTTTCACAACCTTCTAATTAAGGATGTTCATAGGCTAAAACCAAATTAAACCAAACCATTCGATTTACTTATAATTGAGACCTGATCGATTTTTATGGAGCTCGGTTTGGTTCGGTTTAATTTTTAGTTTGGTTCGATTTGGTTGAGGTCTGGATTGGGTTTCAATGCACTTATTTAATTTTTTTTTATTTTTTTTCCATCTTCATAATGGTGCTATGTATTAAAATTAAATCTAATTCTTTTTGGCTCCTTTTTTTCATAAATAAAGGTATAAAAATATAATAAAATTTCAATGTGATAACGATAATTAATTATAAAAATTGATATAAGTTTTTAAGATTAAAATTATTTAATATTATGCATTTCCATTCAAGTCCTTTGAAAATGTTTATCTATGTATCTATATTTAATAAATAATGAAAAACTTATTATATAAAATTCAAAACAAAATACTTCTTGTAGATAAATTGAATACTGAAGCTTTCAAGTTGTAAATAATTAAATGTTGGTCATAGCATCATTATTATAATTATTTAATATTATTCATTTCCATTCAAGTCCTTTAAAAATGTTTATCTATTACTAAAAAAATTTAAAACAAAATGCTTTTTGTAGATAAATGGTTATATATTTTATAAATAAATAAGCAATATTTTTTAATCAAGTTTGGTTTTTTATACTCAAAACCGAATTTGAACCAAATCAACCGGTTCTCATATCATAAAAATCAAAGCAGGCTTGATTGTTGTTCGGTTTTGATCGGTTTCTTTCCGTTTAGGTTGGTTTGGATCAATCCTTTCGGTTTGGATCGGTTTTGAACATCCTTACTTCTAATATTGCTCACGCGGCTGATGCATATACTGACAGACTTTATTTTCATTATATGCAATCTCAGGTCTTGTGATTGTGGCATATTGAAGCCTCCTATAACTGATCTATACAACTCGAGAGAGATTAGACATAAGTTCAGTTTTACCCTTTGACAGCTTTGTTATACTCATCATGGGTTTAGTAGGATGATACAGTACCATGTTGCGTCATTTTTCACGTTTGGTTATTTTTTTAAGTATTTTTTTATTATATATTCAGTACTGTAAATAGCTTTAGTGATAGGAAGTTGACTTATTATTGAATTTGTTATTATTTCCGCTTGTTGTATTGAAGTTATTAATGATTTCAGATCCTGCAATTGGTTTCTTCAATATATCATTTTATTTTAAATTTCCTTCGTAAAACCAGTTTCTTTCACAGAACATTTAGCAGACACCATGCCAGTCCGGTCAAGCAAATCTAGGATATATACGCATTGAGATAGGTCAAGCGTATGATTATCTATCTGCTCAACCTCAATACCTGAAAAAGTAATCAACTTCATCATATCCTTTAGTGCAGATTGTTGATAAAGCCACTGCTTTAGTTGAGATCTTATTTGAGACTCTGATTCAGCTATAGATGGTGTGCAATTGGAAGAAATAGCTGAAGTTTGATCCTGAGGCATATTTTAAATGGGAAGTGAGTTTCATTCAATGTAACATATTTAGAAATTCAAATCCTACTATTAGGAGCTATACACTTGTATCCCTTGTGATTTAGACTGTAATCCATGAGTGTACATTCAGTACTTATAGGAAACTTTGTGAGAGCATTATAAGGCCTTAAAAGAGACTAACAAGCACTGGTAAAGACTCTTAGGGAATGTATCGTAAATTGAAATATTTAGAAGCCTAGTCAAAAGGATCATGACTGATGGAAATGGAAGTTTATCAGTTAATGATGTACGATAGCTGTGATTTTCAGTCTAATCTGGTGAAGCTCAATGTCCCTTCAATGGAAATGAAAAAAATATAGAGGATATTAGCATAGGATCGTTGATGGAGATGATGTAGAAAGAAATTTGAATTTTGAAATTTGAATCTTGAGAGAATCAAAGAGAATTTGAAAATTTATGATTGAGTTGGAACTTGGAAGATAGGCTGTCAAGAGTGTCTGCATTGAAAAATGAAACATTATAAATAAAACGCTCACAAATTAATTGTTATTCAAGTAATCAGAAAAAAAAAGGAAATAAGACCAATTAGCCAATTAGAATATATCAATTAAAGAAATACAACTTACGAAAATTGTCAGGCTATCAATCAAGAGCCTTCTACAATAAAAGGCTATTAGATGCCAAAATAGATACTCCCTTTGTCTCCATATATGAAAAGTCTTTTAGAATTTTTTTTAAATTTCTAAATATAAAGAATTGTTAGCATATTTTTAATGAATGAACCATCATACCCTTATTAAATTGAAAAGAAAAAAAGGATAAGTACTCTTATTAATTTATTTTGAAAAAATAGATTCATTTTTTATTTACAATAATTAGAGGCAAAATTAAAATGTTGCTGTATTTTTAATTAAATAACTAATTTTTATTGGTTTGCACGATTCAGTTAAAAATATTTTATATATAAAGACGGAGGGAGTATTATATATCCGTTCAGTCTTTTTTATAAGCAACTTCTAACTAACTTGTCAAACTCAAGGTGAGTTAGTTAGAATAATAAAATGATCTTAAAAAGAAATTACTCTCTAATTTTGTCTTTAAATTTAAAAAAGAGTGATTTAATATGTGAAAAATTTTCTTGAGAATTAAAATATGACACTTCTTGTTAGAATTTGTTGGAAGGTAATTTTGGAATTATGCATCATAAGCTTACAAAAAACAAGGGAAAATGACTTATATAAAGGGCTAAGAAAGCCTAAGACCAAGTTACTTCACCTAAAATATGTAAATGACAATAAAGTTTTACAAAATGTGATCATTCTTTTCAAGTCCCTTGAGAATTTTGTAACATTAATGTCTTTTGTCAATGACCATAACACCATTAATTTGAAATAAAAAAAATACACAATGACTACTTTAATTTAAATAATAACTACTTTTTTTAATAACTAAAACAGGACAATAAATGACATGTTTCATAATGCAAATTTTTTAATAATTGAACTTCAAGTGTTGTAAATATTAGTTATTGATTTAAGCAATAATTACTTTTTTTCTGACAATAACTAAAATAAGATAAGTAAAATAAAAACTTTCTTCACAAAATTTTTAATCACTAAAATTCAAGTATTATAAATATCAATACCTACTTCAGTTTAAGTAATGATTACTTTTTTTTTATAACAATAACTAAAATGAAATAATAAATAATGAGTTACATTTGAATTGAGGGCATTATAGTCATTTTATAAAAGATATTAATGTCACAAAGATCCCCAGGGATTTAAGAGAAATTATCATATTTTATGAGAGTTCATTATTATTTGCATATTTTGTGAGAATTTTTTTGTAATTTTTCCTTTGCAAAATATAGTTGATAATTGATTAATTGATAATTGATATCAAAAGGGTAATACTTAGCTTTTTTTAACTTTTTATACTTAATATAATTTTAGAAAAAAATTAATCCACAAGTTCTTATACTTTTTTTAATTTTGCATTAGACTCTTATAGTTTATTTTATTTTAATTAAGCCCTTATAGTTTGTTAATCTTTGATAGTTAATAATTTTTTCCAATTTTTTTTGATTTAATACAATGCTTAAATTTTTATTACTTTTTTTAATGAAAAATCTATATGTATAAAACTTATCTAGAAGACAACATAATTATATAAATTTGGATTTACAAAGATTATAAAATTAATTTTAAAGTTATATATCTTTTAATAAAACATCAAAGTTTGTAATTTTTTTTAAAGAAGAAATTCAAGGATTCTAAATCCCAAGATTAATAAATTCAATTGATTAAAACAAAATAAATTAGAGAGATTTAACTTAAAATTGAGAAAAAATATAAAGACCTATAAATATATTTTTCTTATACTCTTATCCAATACAATCAAAAAAATAGAATTTAATATGTTAATAATATTAATAACATGGGTTTATTATAAAATAAAAAATTTATAAAAAAAATCACATGTCTTAGATTTATAGAAAAATCACATCCAATGACTTTTCAAGAGAATTATTCATAGATAATAATGAATAATAAGTCATTATTTGAGAAAAAATTATTGTTTTGAGAATTAGATCAGACTAGCTAGTTCGATCAATTAAACTGGGAACCAATCCTATATTATAGGAGAAGACTGGACAATTTATAGGAGAATCACATTCAATGACTTTCTAAGAGAATTATTCACAAATAAGAATCAATAATAAGTCACCATTTGAGAAAAAGCCATTGTTATGAGAACTAGATCAAACCAATTGGTTTCAATCGGTTAAACTGGAAACTAATCCTACATTATAGGAAAAAATTAGACTATTTGAGAACCAGCCTAGAATTGTCAAAACCAATCTTAAATAGGTCAAAATCAGCAAAACTGGTGAATCAATCGTGCTAATTTTTTTATTTTTAAAAAATTTTAATTCATATTTATAGATTATAATTTAAACATATTTATATCTAATAAGCATTGATAAATGAAAAAATGAATAAATATGCAAGAAATATATATATATATATATATAGAATATGTATATATTTATATATTTTAAAGTTATAGATAATAAATTATGAGATAAGTATATATATTTTAGAATAAAATGATAAAATATTAATTTTTATTATTATATATAATTATTTTTTTCATTTTAAATATATATTATTTAAAATATATTAATTTATTCATGAATAGTTAAATCACAGTTCAAATCATGGTTTGATCATTAAATAGTGAACTATTATCTTGGCCAATTCAATGGCCAATATGATTTTTTATATATTGGAAGAAAAATAAGTTGTTATTACCATTTTAATAATAAATAATTTTGTATTAATCATTAATGTTTATCAATAATATATTTTGAGAGGTCTTGGATATGATATATTTAATTGGAAATAAATACATTAATTTCTAATATTTATTAAATATTAATGTTTCAGTATTTATAGCGTTCATTAACATGAGGAGAAGAAAAAAGAATCGTAGCAGCGTCTATTACTGCCGTTTCCTGTAATCCCAACCTTTGTGGTTCGCGAAGGCTTTCCTCTGAGAAATTCGTTCTTGCCGAGCACTATGAAGAATGAGGGAGCGGGTAGCGACGTGCCATATCTTCCCTTAGATATCATCAGAAACATTCTGAAATGACTTCTGGCAAAATCACTTATCCGATTTCAATGTGTCTGCAAGCATTGGAGAAATCTGGTGAAGACCCCATCTTTCATCGTAGACCACCTCAACCACTTCACTCTTCAAAACCCTTATTTCCTTTTTCAACGTGATGATTGGGGTGTTCCTTCGACCATATACGTGCTTGATTCCGAGATGCAAGTCCAGGAATTTCAGGGTGCTTTTATCAGATCATCAGTTTGGAGACCTCCAGATCTTCTATCATCTGGGTGCTTTTATTCCATCTAGAGACACAAGAAATACCAATAGCATCTCGCTTGGTATCATTCAACATTTCAATTGTTTTAATTCTGTTTCTTTGTATAAGCAGAAAACTCAGTGGCCAGCGAATTATTTCTTTTCTTGTCTATGCTTCATTTTCATTTGTAGGACCTTTTATTATTAACATTGTCATTTGAACTTTTATCAAAAGAAGGTGGGAAAGAAAAATACACTACTACTAGTTTGAGACAATCAATTTTAAACTTAGCATGACACAAACTTTGTGCCCAACTGATATATTATGTCATTGCAGTCATAAAGCCATATCCCAAAAAAAAAAAAATTTGTCGCCTTCTCATATATATTCAACCTTTAGCACCTCATATATTCAGTTAACTAAAACGATGGAAGGAAATTGTATAATTTATTAATGAGTTGAATGGTAATTTAGACTCTGAACTATAAATTCAAGAGTAATTTAAATTTTAAACTCATATTTAATATATTTTTAATCCTGAACAATTGAACTTGGAATAATTTTCTCCTACCATTAATGAATTAAACATCCATTAATTTTTAAACGAGGGGACCCATCATCACTTGATCATCGTCTCTCTCCTTTCTCCTTCTCCACTCCTTCTCCACTCCTTCTCCCGCCCTCACTCTATTTCCTACCCTACACTAGAGCTGGGAATTCGGGCGGGCCGAGCCCGAATAGGCCCGAACTCAAACAGGCCCGTTTTTTTTAAAAGCCTGAATGGCCAAGCCCGGCCCAAATTCCTTCGGGTTTCGGGCGGCCCGAATATTCAAATTTTATTTTTAAAATTATTTTTAATTAAATTTTTTACTTTAAAATTAATTATTTTATAAAAAAATATAAAATATATATTTTTAATACTTAAATGATGTTTAGGACTCAAATATATGATATTTTAGTATAAAATAACCTAAAAATTAAAGAATTAATTAATATTTATTATATATTATATATTTTTAAAAATAAAAAAAATTATTCGGGTTCGGGCTTGGCCCGAATTTTGTCGGGCCTATTCGGGCCGTCCTGAATAGGCCTGAACATAAAAAAACATTTCTTTTTTAAAGCTCGGCCCTAAAATTTTTCAGGCTAGCCCGTCGGGCTCGGCCCGAATTACCGGCTCTGCCCTACACAGCGATCTCTTCATCAATAATGTTTTGCACGCATGCACGTGCTAGTAGGAAGTCAATTCATATTATATTCAACGGTTATTGATTAAGCATATAATAATTGTGTCCAGATGGTGCTGAAATAGGTGTTTGCTATAGCGCATTGGCTAGGGCTGCACAAAGGGCTAGATAAAACTGAATTTTGACATAACTCAAAATTTAGTTTCTTTTATGAAAAAAGATTGGATTATGCAACTCATATTTTAGTTTGGTTCAATCGTAATCCAAAGAGTAACATGATCAAATTTGGACCATAAGATTAGAAAATTGATCCTGTTAATTCAATACTCACTTGGCTCGTTTTTTTTTTTTTTGCCTTTTGTCCCCTATGACATGAAACAATTCATTTTAATATAATAAACTC
The DNA here is from genome assembly GCF_029017545.1 of Prosopis cineraria. Classification (NCBI taxonomy): domain Eukaryota; kingdom Viridiplantae; phylum Streptophyta; class Magnoliopsida; order Fabales; family Fabaceae; genus Prosopis; species Prosopis cineraria. Next base: position 35,528 of record NW_026555412.1, read on the forward strand.
AATTAAAATAATAAAAATACTTATAATTATAAAAAATCTATAACAATCTCTAATAATAAAAAAAATATTTGAGTTATAATCCAAATGATTTAAAATCATAATTTAACAATAACAATATTCAACAAACTTTAACAACATAATCTTTAGCACAACAATTTAGTAATAAACTATATTAAATAGAAAGATGAAATATGAATGAAGGAAACATTGCCTTGAATTTCATACTATTTAAATATATTAAAAATAATTTGAATTATAATAAAATAATTTCATAGCACTTAACTGAACTAAATGGTTTGAGAGTGTAGTCTCCTGTTTAGTTCAACTTAAAGAATTAATCTAATCCCCTTAGTCTTTTGAACTAATTATTTTACTAGACCAAGACAGGACGAATTTTGTCTAGGTTGGATAAACCAAACTTTTGCACAGCCTTATTGCTGGGTAATGATTTGCCATCTCAACGTGAAGAGGTGGATCTTTACAGAGCCAATAACATTAAGTGAATGAGACTGTACGAACCAACAGGAGGCTATTGAAGCTCTTAAAACTCTAGCATCGAGCTCATGCTCGCATCTTCAACTCTGACCTTCAGCGACTTGCCACCAACGCTGACGACGCCCGTCAGTGTCGACGTCAAATACATCGCTATTGGCAACGAAGTAAACCCCGTTGACGGAGCCCATAGGAAATCTAGAAAGTGTACTAAGTCATAAGCGTAAGAGGCTTTCGTGAGCATATATATGCCCTTGCTTCGCCTTTATAAAGAGTCGACCTAGTGAGATCCCTTTTAGTTATGCTTTGTTCACTGAACTAGACGTGGTCGTTCTGGATGGTTGCAGAGGGTACCAGAATCTATTTGGTGTTATGTTGGTTTCCTTGCATGCAGCGTTGGAAGATATTATTAGAGAGACATATAGACTCACTCGACTGGTGCCAACAATGATGATGGACGGATCGATGCTAAAGGGAATGGTAGGAGGAAAAATGGCAAGTCCGACCCTTAAGAGTCTGAACTTTTAGGTTTGGTTCCCTATTTTTAACTCCTTTTTTTAAGACCCAGCCCTTTATTTGAAGGGTTCCAGGCCCGCAAATCCTGTTCTAAAAAATTAAAAAAATTAAAATAAAATTAAACATTATAAATCAATTAAAATATTTTAAAATTAAAAAAAATTAAAATCCTCACAATATTTTAAAAATTAAATAACAAATTTAAAAACCTAAACAACACACATTCATCAATCAATATTCAAATCCTCCTCATTTTCATCACCTGGTGAAAGCTGAGAGGAGAGACTGGGAGAGACAGACAAGAGGCAAAGACGTGAGGCATGAAGGAGAGCAGAGCAGAGTCTCAGGAGCGATCATAGGACGATGGCGTGAAGGCATGAAGGTGTGATTGATGAGGCAGGATGATGGTTGATGGACGAGCAAGAAGGAGAAGCAATAGCAGGTTCCGGGTGACGAGCTGCGACAGGGAAGAGGTTGCAAGACTGAGAGATGGGAGGCAAGAAGGAGAGCCAAGTAGAGTCAGGCGAATGAGAACAAGAGGTGTGAGGCAGAGGGGCCAAGGTGAGGGTGACGACATGAGGCAGAGGGGCTAGGGTGACGGTGTGAGGCTGAGGGAGAAGTGTGGAGCTCGCAGGTTGAGGGTGAGGCCTGAGGAATGATTACTGATTAAGGACTTAGGGTTCACAGTGCGAGACTTCAATTTTTTTCTTTTATTAATACTGAAAAACGCCAAACTTCAAACATCACAATGAGGCCTTGACCAAAAAAAAAAAAAACTTCACACGCGATCTGTACTTCTATTTCACTAAATAAAAAATAAAAAATTTAACCTAGCTTGAAAAGTTACTTGAGCTCGAACTATTTTTTACAGAGTTTATCAGAATCAGGCTCTCAAATTTAATTACTTAAAAAAATTATTTTTTAAAATTTAAATCTTTATTTAAATAAGGCCTTTAAGCTTGTTTCTTATTCTCAGCTCTAATGGAGAGAGAGATAGGGAAGGGGAGAGGAGAGGGATGATAATGAAGTGATGATGGGCCCCATTGTTTAAACATTAACCAACGTCGATAGAGAAATTGACCAAAAATTAATTGTTTAAGGTTGAAATTATCCTTGCATAATGTGCAAATTGCCATTTAATTCTTTATTAATTGTGTATCCAAAATACCATAGCAGCATAAGCGATAAACTTAGGGCCTGTTTGTTTTCTAACTTTAAAAACTGTTTTGTATTTTTAAGAATAAAAAAAATAAAAAATTGTTTGGATAAGTGTTTTTGGTTTAATTATTTTGAGGACTGTTTTCATTTTTTTATGTTTTTAAAAACAAGAAAATAAAAAAAAATTCAAGTTGTTTTGGTTTTATTTTTTTGGTTTTCAAAATATATACCACCATTAACTACCTCTAATTATCACTATTAGTCTATTTTTTAATTTTAAAATTGATTTTAAAATTACTATAACCAAATGGATTTTCAAGTTTTTTTTTGTCTTGGAAAAAAATTTGAAAAAGTATATTGTAAAACAATTTTTAAAAATAAAAAATGGAAATTGACGCCAAACGAGCCCTTAGAAACTTTTTCAACAATGAACAATATACATGACTGACGAAAGTTAAGTATTGTGAAAAGGATTAATCCTTTATAATATGGTGAATCATCAATGTTTGAATTCTTGTTGTGAGAAGTGCCCACATCATATTTAATATTTGATCATACCTTGAATTGAATTGTTTTTAATGAGAAGATATATATAAGCATAACATACATGTATAACAAATTTCATATTAAATGTAGGATTTAAATCCTCTAAAGTTGTGATATGTAAATTTCAGTGAAGTTTTCAGTTTAAAGAAAGGACATAAATATTTTATATTTTATAAAAATAATAAAAATAACAAAAAAAAGAAAAAACTATAAAAGAAATTCATGCATCTCAAGTCTCAAACTTCATAGGATTTTGATCCTTAAACATAAATGTGAAATGTGCTTTCTCAATAACGCATAACATTGTAGGGTGTGGTGGCTTGTTTTAGAGATCCTATGATGAGCTCAAAGCTAGATATATGTTTAATATGAATGATGGTGGCCCGTTGTTTGTTGAACTCCGGGCTTGCATGTAAGGTCTAAAAATGGCTTGGAACCTTGCACATTGAACATTAATTCCTGAATCAGATTCACTTGAAGTCGCCAAACTATTCAATGGTGCAAATTATTCCTCCCATTTGAATAGGGAAGTTATTTTTGAGAAGGCATTTCATATCTCAAGTGACGTGAATGAAGCTGCTGTTAAACAGTGCTTGTCCTATATTGTTCGTTTTCATCATGTTTTTCCCCTCCTCTTGATTTAGGACTTATGTTGTCACAGGACGTCACTACTATTTAGTTGTTTTCCCCCTTGTTATCGAGTTAAAGCATGGAAAAGATACGAGGGAACATAAATTTTTAAAATAAGAAGGAAAGAACCGTGGAGAAAAATATGCATAGCTGACAAATTTTCTATTCAAAAGTAGAAATATTTTGAAAAGAAAACATATTCAAAGTTTCTCCAAATAAATAAAAATTTGTGTATATCATTAATTTATTTGAAATTCAATAAATGCTATAAACTATAAGTAAAATAATTATAAAAGTTGACCAGGACCATAATTTGCAGGCACATCCGCTATCTCTCAATTGAAAAGATTTAATAAACGTTCCTATTAATAATTGTTAAATAATATTTGTCGTTAACAAAAAATAATACATGTCATTGAATTCTCATTAATTATATTAAATTGGTGATTGAAAATTAGCTAAAAAATTAAAATTGTTATTGTAAAAATGAAATTTGGGCAATCTGTGATAATAAAATTTTGGAATAAAATGCTTAGTCAAATATACATTTTTATCAGGAGACATTTATAATTGGGAGAATTTTAAATAAGGATAAAGGATGTGACTTAATTATTAAGGGGCCTCAAAAAATTTTAAGATTTTAGTTTAGGGGATAAAAGTAAAAGAGAGTATCATGCACTGCCAAAGACTCTTTAGGGAGACTAATCATTTATGTTTAAGTGGAATATTCAGAGGCCTAGTCAAAGGGATCATTATCGATGGAAATGAAAGTTAATCAGTTAATTGCGTAGATGCCTGGTTTTTCACAGTCCAATTGGTTTTCAACTGCAAGTTTGCCAACATATGTGAATATGTGATCTATGGATGGCAAAGGCTCCTGGACTTGTATCTGTCTTGGAACAATTAATAACTTTGATGGATAGCTGAACTGCTCAAGTACGTTTGCAGTTGCTTAGATTAGATCAGATATGAATGAGGATTCCTATATGTCAGGATGCAGTAATTCTCTTGATCCTCTTTTGGAACATATCAATCCAGAGTTGGTTTAATATTGTAAACTGAGGTTCCTTGATTCTCTGATGAAAAAGCTAAAGAAAAAGAAGTCTTGGAAGCTGGAAGATATATATTGTATTGTCTATCAAGTTCCTGACATGTTCAAACTAATTCAAATATATGCTTCATTCCTTGCTGAACTATTTTATCTTTTGCTGACAAATCAAAGGTGTTTTGATATATCAATGCATGGCTAATGGAGTTTATTTTCTATCTCCTGAATGCTGTACTCACAAACTCATGAAATATGACCTTACAATTACTAATTAACTTGCTTTTAGGATATTACAGATAGACATGAATTTTTTTTAGTTTTTATTTTTTATTTTTTTACTAATTTTCCCTTTGTTCCACCCAGATCAAATATGACCTTACAGAAACTTTTCATGACTGTCAAATTTAGCAATATCTATGGTCAAGGTCACATGATATAGGTTGAGCATTATGGAACAAAGAAACGAAATACCCATAGATGGGAAAATTATAACAAAAAACTGAACCCCTGGATGGGAATTTGTGGATGTACTTCTGGACCTTCTTGGAGGAGCATTTTTAAGGACTTAGTGTTAACATTGAAAAGTAAAACCATTAAATGAACTTTCATTGATTACATGGAGACATTGAAAAGTAACGACCCACAAGATGCAATTATTAAAATCTGGTCATTTCTAATGGACTTTACAAGAGCTTTTAAATTGCAAATTTAGCTATCTATGTTTTTTCACCTCACAATATCAAAATCAACTTCTCTATGGACATTACAATAAATTTTACAAATCAATTTTTTTTTAACAGAAGCAGGGATGAATTTGAAATTTTACCCATCTATACATTAAATCATTCTTATGCTTATATTTTTTTTTATTTATTTATCAGCTAAAGTTTAAGTGAGTTGGATCCTTAAAGTTTGCTAAAGTCAAAACATGCCTCCAAACTTAAAAAATACTCATAGAAGTACGTGTAGAACACCTAACAACAAGGTTCTCATATTAACAACAAGATTTGATTTTATAATTTTGTAAGTTATGGGTTAAATCTTTATTAATTAGATCAATATTTACTATGGGTTTTGCTTCTAACTTGTTAGGTACTATAAAAAAAAAAAAGAAAAACTGCTTAAACTAATGCAGTAAGCTTCGAAAACAATGGTAAATTGTCCCAACGTTGAAAAACGTTATATTTGCATTTAATGGCCGAAGTTCCACCTCAGCCAAAAGCATACTTTACTCCACCAAACTGCTTATTAAGTATTAACCATAGAACAAACAGTTGCTGAAAAGTTATATAAAAAGAAGAAAATCAAAAAATAGACTTGTGATTGTGAATATGTCAATGAATTATTCAAATTATCAGGAGTCTTTGAAGCAAGATTATTAGCATGCTTTAATTTATCTGTCATATCCAGCAGCAGAAACATAAAATAAGAAAAAGTCAGAAAATCTTTTGGCTTACATTGCAGGAGCTATATATATATATATATATATATATTAACAAAAGGAAAAGGTCATCAGAAAAAGCAGATATAGAGCATGAACGTATGTATACATTGGATGTGATGATATATTGGGGAAAGTGATCGGTGAGACAGTGTAGCAAGAAGGTATGGATTCACGTGTAAACTTTATCTGAAATCTGCTGAAGAAATGGTGAGCTTTTAAAGAAAGTTATCTTTATTTTTCCACCTAAAAAGTAATAAAGTAATAGCTTGCAGGAAGTTTGACTACTGCAAACTGCAAATTTTAGGACAAAAGAAAAAGTCATCCACTATATTAATTTATCTTATGCATTAGTCTACATCATTACAATTCTTATGCTTTGAGGTCATTAATATGATCTGAAAGCATCATTTTAGTTTTATACTAAGGAAGCAACCATATTCAATTCACCTTTGGTAGGCTTGAGGATGCAAGCGTTTTGGAGGGAAAAATGCGAGCATCCATGGATCAACATATCAATTGAAGCCCTAAATAGTTTTTTTTTAGATGTTAAAAAAATTGAGTCAGACTTTGTAGGCATTAAAAAAAAAATAATAGTATATACCAACCGAAGCAATATTTTGTGAACTGCAAAATATGTAGTATATATCAATTTCTATATATGTTGGTATAGGTTATATGGTAGGATTTAATGGTCTTTGTTTGTTTCTATAATCATAATTCTAGGATGCTTTTACTGTTTTTTTAATTAGTGTGTATAATATTTTTGAAAAAATTAATAAAATAACGTCTTTTCTGGGAAAAAAAATTAAGCAATGTACTCAAAACTATTTACATGTCTTGATTTAACAGATGGCACTGGCACAAGAAATCAAAAACAAATTTTTTTACAAACAAAAATAAAAACCATTTACTCTTGTAATATTTGCAAACTTCCTTCGCATGCTAAACTATTTTGAAAAGTTTATAATTATTATTAAAATTTAGAAAAAATAATTTTTTTAGTCCTTTAACTTTTAATTCATTTATAACTCAGTCCCTCAACTATGACTTATTATGACTCAGCCCTTCAATTATGACTTACCTATGACTCAATTTCTCAACTTTTAACTTACTTATAATTCAATCCCTCAATTTTTGTTAATTTTCTTTTTTCTATGTTAGTTTAGATCTCACATTATAAAGTGAGAGGAAGATATTTTAGAATAATATATGAGTATTTTTTGTATCCCTCTTATTTGATAAGGAAATTTTTAAAACAATTAAAAAATAAAGATCGAATTATAAGTGAATCAAAAGTTGAGAGACTGAATCGTAGTGAGTTATAGTTGAAGGACTGAGTTACAAGTGAGTTAAAAGTTAAAGGAGTAAGAGATTAATTCTTTCTAAAATTTATCTACAGTTATACTTATACACAAAATATTCTCATTCACATTCTTAGCTTTCTTTCTTTTTTTGGATAAAATAGAACCTCAACTAGAGGTCATGGGCATCTTCAATATCCTTAGTAAGAATCAATGCTTTCAAAACTGGAATGCTCATTAAATTGAAAAGCTCAGCGGTTCATAGTTCATATGATCCAATCAGGTTGGATCAATAGTTGAACCGGTGACGTAATAATTAAATTAAAAAATATAATAATTTAAATATAAGAAATAAATATAAAATTTTTATTTAATTTAAAAATAAAACCAACTATTTGAAGTTTATCATGACTTAACAAATCATGTGATACTACATAATATTCAATGATTAAAAAATTAGTTATTTTTTAAAAAAATTGATAAAAAATTAAAAAAAGTACAAGGACATATTTTTGAACAGTCCAATTTTGAAAACCAGACCTGATTTTTAGCTTGATCCTAATTTTTGATCCTACCATTAGTTAACTCCTCAAATAATTTTTTTGACTTGACCGAACCATTATCTTGTGAATCAATTTAATCTGATTTTTTAATTATTGATAAGAATTAAAAAAAAAAGCTATAAAAGGACAACTAATAACATACTGGTCCCACCCAGGAGAAAGCTCTTTGGGCAAAGTAACGAGCAGCTTTATTGGCTGTACGAGGAAGATTGTTAAGTTGAATTTCTCAAGGTCTTTGCATGAGTTCAAATATCATCTTCAAAACGTCCACTTCTGCATGCAAACAAATATCATCCTTCATGCTAAGATTTATAGCTTACATCGAATCTGATTCTATGATTACTTTACAATACCCAGCATTCCATGTTGATCTGATGTCAAGAAAAATACCACAAAGTTCTGGCGTGAGACTATCCCTATGGTCCATACTATGACTAAAACCAACTATAAAGTTCCAGAGCAATCTCTGATGAGTCCTCCGCATCCTCATCCACATTCTACTGACACGGTATTTAATTTGTAATAGTTGCGAGCAGAGGAAGTTGTATCAAGATTCTATTTTGCAATTAATATTCATCTAATTTTTTATTGTAATTTTTTGCCGTGTGCACTGTATGGGGAGTAAATGTTTCCAAAGACCATTCTTATGTATGGCGTTGAACTCAATATTAATTATTAACATATATTTTAATGTAATTGTTAGCCTGTTTGCAATATGTAATTGTGAAATGTTATTATTTTTTATGATGAAATTTTTATTACACAAGTGGTTATGCACTTATCACTTATGTTCATGCAGATTATAAGTGTTTTTAATAAATGAATTGCAGGCAGAATCTACATTGTAGCAAAATAAAATTATGAAACAACACAATTAAAAAAATTTGAAAGAAAATGCTCGCTAGTTTACCCAAAAAAAAAATAAGAAAGGAAGGAAAAGGGTCGAAAATGAGCCTATTAATACCGTTTCCTGTAATCACTAATGCCTTTGTGGGTCGTGAAGCCTTCCCTCACAGAAATTTGTTCTTCCCCGTCGAGCACTATGAAGAAAAAGGGTGTGGATGGCGACGCACCATCTCTTCCCGAAGACATCATCAGAAACATTCTGAAACGACTTCCTGTAAAATCCCTAATGCGATTTCAATGTGTCTGCAAGCATTGGAGAAATCTCTTCAAGAGCCCATCTTTCATCGTAGACCACCTCCACCACTCCACTCTTCAAAACCCTTATCTCCTTTCCCAGCTACACGGCTGGGATGCTCCTTCAAACTTATATTTGCTTGATTCTGATATGCAAGTCCGGGAATTTCAGGACCCTCCTTTGCTCGATTATGTGAAGCGCGGTAAGATCGTTGATTCCAGCAATGGCTTGCTCTGTGTTGAAATCAATAAGTATTATGTATCTCCTCATTTCTTTTTAGTGTGGAATCCAGCGATTAGAGAGATCAGACTGTTACCCGAAACTAATTTTCGAGAGGATTATTGTTTTTATTTTATAGGATTTGGGTTCAGGCCAGTTATTAATGACTACAAGATAGTGGTAACTTATGTTTTTGAAGATTATATTGAGCTTTCTGCTGTGAAAGTGTATTCTTTAAACTCAGGTACGTGGAAGGATGTAAAAGTTACGCTCGATGGTAGCGTGCGTCTTAGTTCTCAAGGTGTCACTGTTAATGGTGTCATGTTTTGGTTTGTGTCAAACCTGGTTGGGCTGGATACATATGATGATGATGAGAAACGGATTGCTTCATTTGACCTAGCAACGGAGGTGCTTACAGTGATACCAGTACCTGAGCAACGCTCTACTTCATGGCTTACTGTGTATGAGGAAAAACTTGCTATGGTTTCTCATTCTGTGATTGGAAACAGAGAACATTGTGTTATTGATCTGTGGGTAATGGAGGAAGGTATAGGTGCATCTGGGGAGAGATGGAGTTGGACTAAGAAATATACTAGCAGCCCTTATCCACGCTTGTTATATCCCGTGATCATTTGGAGGAATGAAATTGTCTGCAAGGTTTCAAGACCCAGAGGCAATACTGAAGATGGGGTTGAAGTAGTGGAGAATGATGAACCAACTACTGTTCTCTTCAATCTCACTACTAAAAAATGTAAGGTGTTTGCTATTAGCAAATTTGACTATCACCATCTTGTTATCGATTATGCCGAAAGCCTAGTTCCTGTTGGAGGAATGAAATCACTGGCAAATTTTCTGTAGGGTCTGGACTCATTCATAATATTGGATGCAAAGTGGAAAATGATTTAGCAAAAGCTATCCTATCTCTGATCAATCTCACAGCTTACGAATTTTAGATGTTTGTTTCCTAAATCTTCATCTTCATCTTGCAGATTTACTTAGTTTAGGCACGTTTGATGAAAGTCGAACCTTACCAGTTAGGATTATTTTGTACCTATAAGGCTTGACCTTTAGAGATGTTATCTAGAATGATGTATGCATATGTGTAATACCAGTTGCTTGTAGCTGCCTTTGACGGTTTGACATATCTGTAAGAGCAGTTTGTTCTGTTTTCTTTCCAGCGTGGGTATGATTTAGTTGCTGGTGTGTGGATTGTTTGTGACCTTATGCCTGGGTAATATACGTATATCATATGAGAGGGTGAAAAGTGAAGCAAATATGAGTTGCTTGCTTTTGCACATCATTTTTGCATGCTTTTTCTTTGTTTTTTTTAAGTGTCAAAACATTTGCAGGCGTGGTTCAAATGCCATCTTGCCAGTTGAACCTAAGGTTCTTGCTTGTGGTGTGCTTGCTCTTTTTAAAAACAGATTTTATTGGATGGAGTAGGGAAAATCTTTTCGTAAAAATATGTGAATGATCAATCCATGCCAGGAGAGATATCTACATTCAGTTTTCAACGAACAAATTACTTTGAATAGGAAGATACTTGTAAATAAATAAAAAAATTGAGAATTAGTAATTTCCATATTGTTTGGGAATACTGAATGAAGCTTTTGCAAGTATTTGTGTTATTATAGTTAGGAAATTTTTTGGTGTAGAGAATTGATGGAAGAGCTTTTTAGCTAAGATAATCAATTTTTTAGTTGATTTTTAAGATTTTCACGAAGAAGAACAAGAGCTCTAAATTCTAGTATAGTCTAAATTCATAGGAGAGCTGTAATTTGCCGTCCACTCCAATGACAGATATCAAGTTAACAAGATGAATGCATTTGTGAGGGCAAACAAACATTGGACAAGTTACAGAATTTGAATTATATTATTAATACTAATTACTAATGGTAGTTGAGTCTCGTTAAATGAGTTTGTTAATTGTGCATCCAAAACATTATGGGATAGCTCTATAACCAAATTGTCCAAATATCGCAAAAGCAAAAGAGGTAAAATTTAGACAATGTTAATTATATGGTCAAGCAACATACATGTAGAACAGACCTTAATGCTATATTTGAATATGGATAGAAAAGTGCAGATATTTTGAAAAGAAAACATAATTCTAAGTTACTCCAAACTATGATACATTGATATGTCAAATTGTCTCTCGTATCTGTATCGATATCGATGCTTTTTCATATCCAAAAAATATTGGAATATGATTTTTTAATTTAAAAAAAAAAATTAGCTTTCGATATGTATTTTATACTCTAAGATTGTGAGTCGATATGTATTTCTTTTAACTTCACTGAAGATAGATAGACATTAAATCCCAAATCTTAATGGGTGATGCATGATTCCACAACCCCTCTACTTCAAAAGCTTGCTCTACTCATCATCATATCGTGAAAAGAATTGGAGTACCTACCCATTTATTCATTCAATGAAAAGAAACAAGTTAAATCCTAAAAAGCAGCAGATTTGGTTTATATCCATACTAATTTGTGACTCTTGGCTAAAAAAAATTGAAGAATACAAGCAAGGCAAATCAAAGATGTAGGACATTAGTGGAGATGAATGGAATGACCTTGATGGTTCTGAAATGTTAAGAGTGGCAAACTTATCTTTCGATGAACAAGATAAATAAACTATCCTTTTTACAGATGACAGTCGAGGGAGAGAAATTATTGATATTATACTTATTAGTAAGGATTAGGTGGTAAGCAATTAGGCATAAATTGAATAAAAGTATAATTAATGATTATGTTTTTTTTGGTATTACTATAAAGAACTATATATGTATGCTAGTTTTGAATATTTTTGAATTAAAATTATTATTTTTAATATTTTTATAATTTTTTTATAAATATATATGTATGTATTGGAAACATATTGTATCTTATATTTTTAAAAATAAAAGTATCGACGTATCAATTATGCATCGCCGATACCTGTATTGGTATCTATGCATCCTAGACTCCAAAATCCAATTGAATAAAAAGTTGTATATATCATTAACAAATTTGAAATCCAATAAATATTACTCTCTCCATTTTAAATTATAAGACATTTTTTAAAGAGATTTGATATCCTATAATATAAGATATTTTGAAAATATTAAGTTTATTAAATAGGATTATTTCAATATTTTTCTTTTTCTCTCTATTTAATACTAATTAATAGTAAATTTAAGGTTATTACATGAAGAGTATTTTTAAAATTTTATTTTTTTATTTTAAAAAATAAAGTTATTAAGTGTATTTAATGAGGTTTATTAGTATGTGAGATTTTTTTAAAAAATATTTTATAATTTAAGATGAAATTGGAAGAGGTATAAAGTAAAATATTTATAAAATTTAGCGCCTTAGTTGTGGTTGTTGTTGTTAATAAAATAGGATTATTTTAATATTATCTTTTTATATCTATTTAATACTAATTAAGTGTAGATTTAAAATTATTATATAAAGAGTATTTTTAAAATTTTATATTTTTATTTAAAAAAATAAAATTTTTAAATATATTTAATAAAATTTATTAATATGTGAAATTTTTTTAAAAAATATTTTATAATTTAAAATAGAACTGGAAGAGGTATAAAGTAAAATAGCTGCTGCTGCTGCTGCGAAACTTCGATTTAGCAATTTAGAAAAGATTGGTCAAGCTGCCAAAAATGTTACCATTTATTGCTTTAAAAAAAAATAGCAATATTTCTACTGTGCTCTCCCCCAATATCTAATCCCTCGATTTCGAAGGCTTTCATGGGAGAGATCTGTTCTTCGCCGGCAATGGCTATGAAGAAGATCGTGACTGGTGACGACATATCATTGCCTCCTGAGGAAATCATCTTAAACATTCTTAAACAACTTCCTGCAAAATCCCGATTCCGATTTCAACGTGTGAGCAAGCATTGGAAATATCTCTTCAAGAGCCCATCTTTCCTCGTAGACCACCTCCACCACTCCACTCTTCAAAACCCCTATCTCCTTCTCCGATACGCCTGCAAATTGTGAGAGCAATGACAGATTTATTCATAAACTTCATTTTTCAATAAAGAACTATTTCTCAATACCAAACAAGCTAGTTGGGGATTAAAATTGCAATGACTCTGGAAAATTAATTACATAGAAATTATACTTTGGATTGGAGGGAGTATTTTTAAGTATAACAGAGACATTTGAATTAATGGCCAATAAAAATTGATTTATTCATAAACTTCATTTTTCATAAAGAAGAAATATTAAACATAAAAGTGCGGTGCTAGTGAATTCATTTTTCAATATTAATTAACTAACTTTTTTTTTTTGTTAATACAATGGAAGGATCAACCCAACTCCATAGATTTATTATAAGAGAAGTTCATTGATCAATGTACATGATAAAGGGGAAGGACAAAATTGATGCATGAATGCAAAAAATGTTTTGAAGGGATCTATCTCTAATTAAACTTGATAATTTTTGAATTTGACACAATCAAATAATTATATATAAAATTGATTGAACTGCCTTGACTATGGTAAGCTCTTGAGATCTAACTCACCTAGATTTTTATATATAAAAAAATTGAACCATGGAAAGGAATAAGAAGGGAGGAGATTTGTGGGAAAATTCAGAAAAAGTTAACCATGTAAATGGAAATTGATTGATATTCACATGATATACAATGCTTGATAGCATTGTTGTGGAGAAATAATACTCCATCCATCTAAAAGTGTAAGGTATTTTTTAAAAAATTAAATGTTAAAAAAATATAAGATATTTTTAATCTTTCAATATGTAATCATTATTTTTTTTTTCAAAAGTACTCCTATTAAATAGATGATTTTATATTTTTTTAGAATGAAATACCCTATTTAAATAAGGATAAATATAAAAAGATAGAATTAATTTAAAGACAAGTAATTACTTTATTTAAGAGTAAGATTCAATTAAAAATGGTTTACATTTTTGAATGAGAGAAGTAAGATTTAGTTATTCAATATGTCATGTAGAGAAATTTTTGCATGAACTTGGTGTACCATATCATCCGTGCTTCTAATAAAAACTTAATATTTATATGACAATAAATATAAATTAATTATATCACTAATGATAGTAGGTAGAGAAGACAAAAAATTAAATATGCATTTATATTATAAAATTTAAATCATTAAAAATAATAACATATAAGATTTTATTTAATTAAATTGATGCAATTTTATTAGATGGACATGGATAACATGGTATATTGGATCCATGAAAAAAAAATTATGTAATCAATGATGTTTTGGGCGCAATTTTAAATTATAAATTATAAAAATATGTATTATTTTCCTTCTTTAAAACCAAATGGAGCGGTACTCCCTTTATTTAAATTTAAATTAGAAAATATAAATAATTCTCCTTGTTAGATCCAATTAATTAAACGACTACACAAACAATTGGATTTAACTTTTAATTTAAAAACTACATTAAAAATTGACTGAAATAAATTTAAAAATTAATCAGGGGTTTTTTAAAGAAAGTTATAAACTTATTCAAATCGATTGTAGCCATAAAAATATTTATTTTGATTAATTTTTTTATTTTATGTATACTTTAAATAGATTTAACAATACACATAATTTAAATTTAACAAAATCCCTCACATATATCAATTATTTATTTTAACTTATTTTAATGAAAAATTATTTATTTTCTGAAAAAAAATATGTTTCTTATTTTTGTGATATTTGTTTAAAGTTTTAAAAATATTTTCTGGAAAATTTTTTTAAAAATATTTAAAATCCAATAAAATTTTTATTATTATTTTAAGAAACACCTCAAGTAGCCTTTAAAAATGATTAGAGGAGAAAGAGCAGTGACAGATCCAAAAAAAAATTATTAGAGGAAGCAATATTTATATTAAATATAAATATAAATATTTCTTTAGAAAATAATAATTCTAAATATTAATTAAAGTAATGTATAAATAAATTATATGAGAAGTTTAAAAATAAGTATATTAATTTCATTTATATCATAAATTTCTTTTAAAAAACAGGAGTAAATAATATTTTTAAATATATATATGCTTGATAATTTTAAAAAAATGTGGGGCGATAATTTTTTCTTATGAGGGATAGTTGTAAATTTAGGAGGGGCAAATGCTATTTTAACCAAAAATTAAGTACAATTTTTACTTTTCTTGTAAGGCAATTACCCCTACTTTGCTTCAAGCAGATACGCCCGTAAGAAAATATTTTAAAAATGGGCTAAAAAAAGAAAATATTTTAAAAAAACGAGATATGTAGAAATACTATAAAATTTTAATAATATAATAATAAATTATTTTTAAATTAATTAATTTTTATAATTAATTACCAAATATAAAATAATCTCTATATTTTTGTAAAATTTTTATAATATAATTTTTTAAATAAAATCTTTAAATTGTTTAAAAATTATTTGTTTTTTAATATTAAATAAATGGGTCAAAAAATATTGATAAAGATGATTCCAATGCTCTTTTTTTTTGTTTTAATTAAGCAGCGAGGCAAAAAGCCTGAACGAAATTAAACAAGCATGATGGAATTTGTTAAACGAAATTAAACAAGCATGATTCCAATACTCATTTATTAAAACAAAATTGACTTCATCCCCAGAAAGTTGGAAATAATATGGCAATTTGTTAAACGACCACAAATCATGAGCCCATGTGATGGAATTACAGCATCGGATTTAAAATCCTTAAAGGTATATTAAAACAGATTTTATATAAATTAAAATCTCGTTATTATTATTATTATTATTATTATTATTATTATTATTATTATTTTAATTTGATGAGGCTAAAAGTCTTGTCATCACTAATGGGCTGGATGCCTGGATCCCATGTTCGAGGAAGTACAATGCTAGGCCTAAAATGGAAGTTCAATGTTGATTAGGCAACAAAAATAAATCAGACGATTTTTTTAAAGACATACTATATTTATATACAACAATACATTTTAATCAAGCATAATATGAATTTAACAAGGTATTTTTAAACAACTACTTAATTAAATTGATTTAAATTTTACTTTAAAAATTAGGATTCATATTTGGTGAGTAACATAAATCTATTCATTTAATGAGTGCCTCAATTACAATGATTATATTATATCAATGCTTAAAAATTATCAATATTTTTTTGAAAAATTCAAAATAATTTCACTCCACATTCTATTTCAGCCAAAAAGAAAGAAGGAAACACTTCACATCCATTGCAAAAATTTGATATTTGATATTTTTTAAATATTATATAACAAAATTTTTGTTAGCCAATGGATTAAATAGAACGGCTACTATCGTTCTATATAAGGCACTTATTAAATAAATAGATTGAGGTCATTTATTGATTTTAAATATTATGAAATCCCTCATATATCTCAATTATATTTAGTTGAGTTTAATTCAGCTAACAAAATATCTTTTGTTACATAGACATAGATTTTTTTTTTAACTAGATATAAAATATTGATATTGATATAGATGATTCCAAAAATCAGTTATTAAAATAAAATTGATGATCTCATCCCTAGTAAGTAGGAAATAATTTGGCAATTTCTTAAACGACCAAGGACGTTTAAGCTTCCCGTGCGATAGAATTACAGCATACAGCATCGGATTTAAAATCATGAAAGGTATATTAAAACAGATTTTATATAAATTAATTAATTCATAATCTCATCTCATTATTGATAATGGGTTGAATGCCATGTTTCTAGGAAGTTCAATGTTGACTAGGCAACAAAAATAAATTAGACGATTGTTTTTTGAAGAAAAAATATATTTCTACACAATAATATATTAAATTACCGATACAGTGATTCCTAAAATATAGATCAATTATAATTTGAATTTGACAAAGTATGATAATAAGGAAAGTTCTTAGAGAAAATATCTCCATCAAGTAATTATAGAAAGTACCGGCTTGCATCCCACGTCTTTGCCAAATTCAAAAAATTATTTTGATCCAACTACAAATTTCTTACTATCATTTTTAATTATTCTCATCCTTCAATAAAAAATTCAAATTCCTAATATAATAATAGAAAATTTTCAGGTGAGGACCCTTGACCGAACATATTAAAAAAAGAGAACCCAAAATTTTTTGAAATTTTACTGTAAGACCCAATACTGAATTGAAATTAAATTTGCAACAAAAATAATAAAATTACTTTCATTTAAATAAACAACATACGTAGATAAGACGATTTATTCGCCCTTATACTATATGTTGTTCATTTACTTCTAAAATATTATTAATTATCTAACGTCACTTATTTATAGTTATAGTTTCACTTAATTTTATTTCAAATGTTAGTTTCATGATAAAACAACTTATTCATTCTTATATTATATATTATTCATTTACTTACGGAATATTATTCATTTTCCTACTTCACTAGTTATTGGAATGAAATCAAGTGAAAGTAGGATTATAAATAAGTGAAGTGAAAAATGTACAACATTTCATAAGTAAATGAATAATATATAGTATAAAAATGAATAAATTATTTTATATATAGTATGTTGTTTATTTAAATATGTATAATTTTATTATTTCTGTTACAAATTTAATTTTAATTCAATATCGGATCCTGTGTTGAAATATCATAAATTCAAAGGTTCTTTTAAGAATCCCTCAATGAAATTTTCTCAATAATAATACCAATAGTAGCGGTATTATTATTTAACAATTTACTGCTCATTATTGATATTGGCGAGAAATATGGATTTATTGATATTAAAAAAAAATCATGGAAACAATATAAAATTGCGAGGACGCTTCTGTCTTCTTTGTTCTTATTGCTAGTGAATTTGATCGTTCCAGAGTACAAGTTGATCAGAAGGCTTCTCCCTATTCTTCACAGTAATGGAAGGCGACGCACAATATCTTCCCGAGGAAGTTATCAGAAACATTCTCACGCGACTTCCGGTAAAATCCCTAATTCGATTTCAATGCGTCTGCAAACATTGGAAAAATCTCATCAAGAGCCCATCTTTCATCGCTGACCATCTTCACCACTCCAATCTTCAAAACCCTCTTCTTCTTTGCGAATACAATGACAGAGAGTCCCTTATGAACTTACGTTTGCTTGACCGCGAGATGCAATTTCTTGAAGTCGAAACAGAACCTCTGATGGATTCCTTGCATAATCCTATGATCATAGGTTCCAGCAACGGCTTGATTTGTCTTCGCCTTTGCACTAATAAGAATGGAAAATATAGTGTTTCTCTTTTATTGTGGAATCCAAGTATTAGAGAGGTCAGACAGATATATATTAATTATTTAGGGTTCTATTTATTTGCAGGATTTGGCTTCAGTCCAATTCTTGATGATTACAAGATATTGATAATTCATCCGACTCGGTATTCAGCGCAAGTGTACTCAGTAGGCTCAGGGTCATGGAACGGAGTGGATTGTACAATCTTAAACGACTGGCATGATCTTCACGATGATCCCATCACTGTAAATGGATTTATGTATTGGATTGGATCAAAGGAGGATGAGAATGACCTTTTCGTGGTCTCATTTGATATGGCAATGGAATTGTTTACTTTGATATCTCCAATAAGCCCTCGTGAAGGAAGAGGAACAATAAAGCTTACTGTTTATGAGAATAAACTTGGTCTGCTTTCTGTCATTAGTGAAAACCAGAATTCTTTTGTAACTAATTTATGGGTTATGGAGGAAGTTACAGGTACAATTCGGGAGACATGGAGTTGGACGAAGAATATACTAGCAACCCTTTAACTGGAATGCTTGCATGTCCAGTAACTATGTGGAATAATGAAATTGTCTGCGATGTATATTTTGGGGATGAGTGTGAACCAAAAATTTTTCTGATCAATATCACTACTAGTGAATTGAAGATGGTTAATGACCCCTTGTTCAACCTTGATCTATGTGATGCTTTCAATTATGTGGAAAGCCTTGTAGCAGTTGGAGGAATCAAATCTACTACGATGTTTGTGTAGTGATATTGAATGGAGCAAAAGCTATTCCATCTCCATTCAATCTCATTATACTATAATCAGTTCAAGACATTTCCAGTCCACAAGATCTTGCAGTGTTTTTTATTTTATTTTAATTTCATTGATATTTAAGGAAGAAATTGTTTAAATATATCGGTTTCTTGAGGTAGCAAGTTCTCCGCCTTACAAAGGAGTGTGTGTTCTTTGGATCATTATATTGGTGAATTAGAAGAGCATATGCTATGCTTTTTGTGCACTCCACAATACAATGTTTGATTGTTCTCACCTAGTTTCTTTTTTTTTTTTTTAATTTACAGCATCCCTTTATTGGTGACAATTGCACACAGTGGCCTATTAAATGTGGACATTTCTTTTAATTATATTTTAAATACTAGTTAGTTGTTCAATCTATATGGTGGCATTTTTGTTTCTTGCTCTTACCTTATGGTCATGGTGCCTCCAAAATTTTTTTCATCCATTTCAACTTGTCCACTTTTTGAGGACACAAATTTTCCCTCCCACAATATTAATTAATTTAAAAAATTTCTAGTAAGTTATCCACAATAAAAAGGACTTATGGGAAGTTTTCTCACAAGATTTATTGACATTTTGTTTATATAAATAAAGATTTGAATTTTGACATAAATTTGATCTGAACCTCTAATTTGAAGAGAGTATGATATAACAAATTAATGCTTTGAAATTAATGGCCAAGAAAAACCAATTTATTCAAAAAAGTAATTTTTCATTTTAGGAAAAATATTAAACTTAAGAGTGCGGCGCTAGTGAATTCATTCTTCAATATTAATTCCTCCAGTCCAAAGTATAAATAATTTTTGGCACAAATTCATATATCAATAAAGTTCTCATTCCCATAAAAATACATGCTACTGTTTTTCCTTTTTACACCTAATCCCAATTTTCAATGACTCTAAGAGAAATATTTACACAAATATTTAGGTTGAAAATGATTTCAAAATTATCATTTAAAATTTTGGTGACAACTCCCAGAAATATTTTTTATCAGATTTTTATCTTCAGAAAATTCTGAATAGGATGCAACAATTAGTGTAACTAAATATAAAATAATATGTGCTTTTTATATAAATCTCTTTATATAAAATCTAGAAATTATCTAAAAACAAATGGACTCTAAACAAATCATAGAAACTTACAAAATATTGTTTTAAATAAAGTGATTTTTCATTAAAAAAATCTGAAACAAACAAGCCTAAAAATAATCAGAATATAAAAAAAGTATTTTATTACTTTTAATCATTTCATGTATATTAAAAAATTAATTTTTTCTTGACTTCATTAAAAAATGAGATGTACTTTCATATTCACCTTTAATTTTAAATAATAATATAACTATATTAAATAAATTCACACTAATTAAATAAAGAACAAAATTTAAAAAAGTGATTTAATTATTAAAAAATGTCCTACAGTAGATTCCTAATTGTTTTAAGTAACTTTTAAAAATAATATGATACAAAAGATGAGGAAGGATGTTGTAGAAATATGGAGATGCACACAAATTGATCATAAATTTTTAAAATAATTAAATAATAAATTATTTTATAAATATTTAAAATAACTTACTAATTATTATTTTTATTATCATAACCAAATATAAAATAATTTTGTGATCCCATTTACGGCGCCCGTAATTTTAGAGTGAGAGAAGGGAGAGGAGAGGGGAATTGGACAGTGAGAGAGTTGAATTATATTGAGGGTTAGTTTGGTAATTTTGTGAAAAAAAATTAATTCTAGAGTAGTCTCCAGACACTATTAGAGTGAATAAGTGATTAGGCCATTTCAAGTTAATCAGTTGGGATTATCATAGTTCATGATTTCATCCGTCATTCTCCCTAAAAATATTTAGTTTGATTTATTTTATATTTCAAGTATACTTCAAATAAATTTAACAATACACACAGTTTAAAATAACAAAATCCCTCGTATATCTCAATTATATTTAATCAAGTGTTATTTGGTAACAAAAACATCCTTGTTATATAGGTTAAGAATATCGATATAAATCATTTATTAAAATAAAATTTACCTCATCACTTAACTACCTTTCCTTGATTTTGATTTTGGTGAAGTTGTTAGACCTACATTATAAGAAAAGTAAGGAGGATTGTTTTTAACCAAATTTTATATAAATTTATCAAACAATTTTTTAAAAAATATATTTCTACACAATAATACATTGAATAACCAATACATTGATGATCTCTAAATTATTGATCAATTATAATTTGAATTTGACAAGCTAAGATAATAATTAAGGAAAGTGTGGTTATCAAAAGAACAGGGAAATCTGTTAGCGAAAATTTCTCTATCAAGTAAATATAGAGATATAGCACCAACTTGAATGCGGCTTCAACAAATTCAAAAAATTATTTTGATCCAATCATAAATTTTTACCATCTTTTTTTATTATATATTCTCATCCTTCAATTAAAAAGTTCAAATGTTGTTAAAAAATGAAAAAATTCAAATTCCTAATATAATAATACCCATTTTCGTCAAAAAATTATATAGTAGCAGTAGAATAATACCAATAATAACGGCATTATTAGTTAACAATTTACTGCTGATTATTGATACTGATATTGGCGAGAAATACGGATTTATCTATAATTTAAAAAAATAATGGGAAAATAATAAAATTGCAACGACGCTTATTTCTTCTTGGTTCTTATTGCGATTGAATTTAATCGTCTCAGACCACTAGTTGATCGGAAAGTTCCCCCTATCCTTCACAGAAATGAAACGACGCGCCGTACGATATCTTCCTGAAGAAATCATCAGAAACATCCTCAGGCGACTTCCGGTAAAATCCCTAATTCGATTTCAATGCGTCTGCAAGCATTGGAAAAATCTCATCAAGAGCCCATCTTTCATTGCTGACCATCTTCACCACTCCAATCATCAAAACCCTCTTCTTCTTTTTGACTATAGAGACCACAACAGGGCTATGAACTTACGTTTGCTTGAATGCGAGATGCAATTTCATGGAGTCCAGAATGAAGCTTCGGTGGATTCACATGCTACTTGGATCATCGGTTCTAGCAATGGCTTGATTTGTGTTCTGTCTTTCCATGAGTCTTTTTTATTGTGGAATATAATCCAGCTACCAGAGAGGCGAGACAGATTGTCATTGATTATTTAAAGTGCTATCGCTATACAAGGTTTGGCTTCAGTCCAATTCTTAATGATTATAAGATAGTGATAATTTTTCCGCATATTTGGGATGATCCAGCGCTAGTGTATTCAGTAAGCTCAAGTTCATGGAAAAAAGTAGATTGTCTGTTCTTAGAACACTTGAACCTTAGCTATGAAAGTTTCTGTGTTAATGGAGTTATATTTTGGATTGGAAAAATCGATGGTGAGGATCACTATACTATGCTCTCATTTGACATGGCAATGGAATTATTTACATTAACACCATTGCCTCCAATAATAAGCCATCCTGAAAGAAGAATAAGGCTTACTGTGTATGAGAAAAAACTTGCTGTGCTCTCTCTTTTTGTCAGTGAAAACCAGAATTCTTTTGTGATTGATTTATGGCTGATGGAGGAAGGTACAGTTACAACTGCGGAGAGATGGAATTGGATGAAGAAATGTACTAGCAACCCTTTAACTACATCGCTTGCACCACGTGTATGTCCAATGGCTATTTGGGGGAATGAAATTATCTGCATTGCAATTGGTGGGGATGAGACAAAAAATTTTCTGATCAACATCACTACTAATGAATTTAATAGGGTTCGTTGCCACTTTTCCAACTTTCATCTGCGTCGTGTTTTCAATTATGTGGAAAGCCTTGTAGGTACAATGTTTGTGTAGGGTTAAACTATTCTATCTCCATACAATCTAAAGGTATTGTTGATGGCATTTTCAATTATTCGGAAAGCCTTGTAATTGAGTGTGAGAAGAAAGCAAGTGAAGCAAATTTAATTTATATGTGTTTTTTTTAATTTTATTTGACTTCTAGGGAAATTATTTAACTTTACCAGTTTATTGTGATAGTTTTCACCTTTTGCAAAGGATTGTGTTCTTTTGAATCATTATATTGGTGAATTAGAAGAGTATTTAAGTTTTTTGTACACTTTACAATACAATTCTTAGTTGATTATTCTTATCTAGTTTAATCTCTTTCTGTCTCTCTGTTGTGAATCTTTATTGATTTCGCTAAACTTAAATTTAAAGTTAGTTTTTTAATCTTATTTTTATTTTGTAACATTTTCTTTTCTTAAATTTACCTTTTAGTGCCTACAAAATGAATTTTTTTTATTCCATCATTTCAATTTCTAGCTTTCCCCCAACTTTTAATATATATTTTTCTTCTCATCATTTTATGCATATCTTAACATAATTTTTTCACGTCCATGTGAGAAAGTGCTTCTTGCCTCAAGCACTATGAAATAGATGGCAATGGATGGCCACGAATCATCTCTCCCACAATATTAATTTAAAAAAACTTCTTGTAGGTTCTCTTGTTGTTATGGAAAGATTGAAATAATTTTATCAATATGTCATCTTTCATTAAGGATTAATACTCTTTTTATTTTATTTGTATGATACATTCTTCAGATTTTGTGTATTTCTTCAACTAGGAGATGTACATAGTAAAGAGATACTTATAGATCTCTCTTTTGTATATTTCTTAGAAAGAATTATGTTTAAAGCCCTATACAAAAAAATTAATTACTGCAATATTTATTAATGTAAAATAATTTATATTAATGACTCTTGTAGTGATTAATTTCTTTATGTAGGATTTTTATGTAATTTTTCTATTTCTTATTTAGTAACTTCTCACATAAAAAAAAAATTCTTGACGACCATTAATTAATTATCAAGGCCCTTAAGTTTTTTAAAATTAAGAATCATTATTCTTTTTACTGAAACTCACATTTGTGAAAATTCCACCATATACTACTCGGACATGGGCATGGCATGTACTCCTTAATACGACGGTTATTAAAAGCAAAATTCAGAAACCCGACTTTTCTAACTATTTAGTAGCATTATGATGTGTAGATCCTATTTTTTTTAAAATTTTTTGATAAAAATATAAAATATTAAAAATCATTTTTACCTAACAATATATCTAGAATTAATTTAAAAATTAATACTATGCATAATTTAACTTTTTCTAAATTTGAAAATAATTTAAAAATAATAAAAATTTAAAATAAATAAATTATTGAAAATTATAAAATTTTTATTGACAAAAATAGTAATTATATTATTTTTCTAATAAATATTAATAAAGCATAAGGCAATGAAATAAGAAGAAATAATTCTACAATTGACACTGATTGACATACTTCTGTACAAGTTTTGTGCATGTATAGTTCTGCAATGAACAAACTAACAAGGCAAGTATCCCCCCAATATATTGTTAAAATGTTAAATTATAAAAAATATAAATAATAAAGTTCAAATTGTTAAAATTTAATATGAGCATTAAAAATATATAATAAAAATAAAATAAAATATTTTATAGAAGTTCAAATCTAGACCATCCAAAGTCTTGGTCTAAGGATTAGAAATTGGGAAGAGGATGGAAAGGGAAGATAGGAGAATCCTTTCCCCTAGTCAATATGCATAATGTATAAAATCAATATTAAGAACAATACTGCATATTACTATTGAAAAGCTTGGATTTTTTTAGGGAAAACATAACTTTAATTCTTATATCTTGCTCAAATTTTGTTACAAGTCTTTGTATTTTTTCAGTGTTTTAAATCCCTATATTTTTATTTTTCAATATTCTAAGTTCTTATAACACTACTTATAGAGATATTTAGAATAATGAAAAATAAAAATATAAGGACCTAAAAAAAATAATGATTTATAGTAAAATTTGAGCAAAGTATAGAAATCTAAAATTATATTTTTTTCTTTTTTTCTTTTTAATACTGCAGGTCAATTAATGTATTACTGAACTTGTGTTATCATTAAAGCATATGTGGTTTCTTATGTTGCCCAAAGCCTGAAGCAAATCATACCATATTATTCATAATTCATAAATTATATGATTTTTTTTAATTCAAGACTCCCTTGACTATTGTAAATATGAGAATGAATATAGATTCTTGACATTTTCTTTTGATTATGCATTAATTTTAGTACTTCTCCTCTCCACATCATCAAAAATGTTGAGTGATTTTTTATTTTTGGGCTTAAAAAGAAGTAATTCTTTTGATAAACTTGTTTCTCTAAGACTTTGAAAAACTTGTTAAATAAAAATCGTAAAATGTCTTACAAAAAAAAAATCACATAATGTTATTAATAAAAAAGAAATAATGGGTATTCCCTCTATTAAAAAATGCAAGGCATTTTTTGAGAAGTTATATGTTAAAAAATATAAAATATTTTTAGTCTTTTGAAATGTAATCATTGTATTTTTTTCTTTAAAAGTGCTTTTATTAATAATGACTTTATATTTATTATATGGTGTTTAATAAGGATAAATATAAAAAAATAAAGTTAGTTAAAAAGTAGGTAACTATTTTATTGGAGATAAGATTTTATTAAAAATGTCTTACATTTTTAAATGAAGGGAGTAAATATTTTAAGAAATGTTTCTTTCAATTCGAATTAAATTTAGTAATTTTAGCTAACCTAATTATTTGTATGACCATTCTAATAACAAAAAGAGACATTTGAATCATCTTTTTTTTTTTTTGGACAAGACATTTGGATCGCCTAACTACGGAGGGTGGGTTTCTCACCACTACCTTTTTTTTTTTATCTCTTCATTATAAATTGAGACTGTTTAATTTAAATTTAAATTTTTAAATTTAATATAACAGTCTAGATTTGTATTGATTTTTTTACTTTTCTACTTTGCAGGGGAGGGAATCCAGCTCCTAGCCAGTTGGTAAAAAAAAAAAAAAAAGGTTAAATTTTAAATTTGTTTTACGACAATAGAAAATTTAGGTTAAATCATGTAGAAATATAAAGCATAAGAGCCCTGATGCTCCCTTCTTTCCAGTCGAGCACTATGAAGCAGCATATGGTAATGGCTGGCGACGGGCCGTTTCTTCCAGAAGAAATAATCAGAAACATTCTCAAACGGCTTCCGGCAAAATCCCTGATCCGATTTCGGCGTGTGTGCAAACAGTGGAGAAATCTCTTCAAGACCCCATCTTTCATCGAAGAACATCTCAATCACACTAGTCATCAAAATCCTTCTCTTCTTCTCGAACGGAATGACTTATGGTTGCTCAATCGTGACATGCAACTCGATAAAGTTGATAACGCACCTTTGATCGATTCCTCGAATACCTTTCGAGTCGTCGGTTCCAGCAATGGCTTGCTCTGTGTTTGGGTCAATCATTATATTATATCTCCTTCCCTTTTATTGTGGAATCCAGCGACTAGAGAGGTCAGACAGGTGCCACCTTCTATTACAGGTGCAGATAGCCCTTTCAGTATAGGATTTGGCTTCAGTCCAATTGTTAATGATTATAAGATAGTGGTAACTTATGATTCTGTTTGTCCTTATGAGGTTCTGCTTGTTGTAGTGTATTCATTAAGCTCAGGGTCATGGAAGGAAGTAGAATATGGGATAGAGGGCGTAGGTCTTTGTTCTGAAAGCATCACTGTTAATGGAGCTATGTTTTGGTTTGGGTTTGGGTGGAAACAAGATACAGATACTTATTACGAAGTGATAGTTTCATTTGACATAGCAAATGAAGTGTTTACTTTGACATCAATACCTGATTGGTCTACTTCAATTTCAAGATCTGGGTTTACTGTGTATGAGAACAAACTTGCTGTGCTTTCTTTTCCTGCTATTCAAGACTCTGAATCTTGGATTGAATGGTGGGTGATGGAGGATGTTACAGGTGCATCTTGGTCTAAGAAATGTAGTAGCTGTCTCTTTCCATGCTTGGCACGTCCGGTGAGTATTTGGAGGAATCAAATTGTTTGTGATGGTATTGTTGTTTGTGAAAATGAACGCCAAGAGTGGAATCATGAACAAAAAATCTCTCTGATAAATATCACTACCAATGAATTGAGGACGTTTGATATCAGCAAATGTGGTGATGTCAATGGAAGTAACTTTATTTTCACCTACACAGAAAGCCTAATGCCAATTGGAGGAAAGAAATTGTGTGTGATATTTGTATAAGGTCTAGAGTCATTGATGGTATTAAATGTTAAGTGGAGAATGATGCAGCAAAATTTTTTCTTTTTTGTTCAATCTCACTACTAATAGTGATGACTGTGCTTGTAATCCTTGATGCACTTCGAAGAAGATATATCAATGCACATGTATATTTACTACTGGACGTTTCTAACTTTATTTGACTCATTTATAGATTTTGTTGTTCAGTTCTCTTTCAAAGATGGATATATAATTTAGTTATTGATGTTTGGATTTGGCTGGATTTGTTGTCCATGTAATATACCGATGATTTTATATCACTCACAAGGGGAAAAAAATTGAATATCCTGCCTTTTCATTTCATTTGTAAGGTAGAAATTTATTAAATGCAATTGTTGGTGGAAGCAGATTTTCATCTTGCAAGAGGATATGTGCTCTTTAGATCATTGGGGGATTAGAACTATATTTGCACAGAATTTACTTCATGTAGATGTAATTTTTGATGTCACATACCATTTTTCACTTCCTTACGAGTAATTCCTTCTTCCCTTGAGCACTAAGAAATAGATGACAATGTGTGATGTGAAGGACCTCGGTATTATTTTTGACATTTTTAATCGACTTCTTATAAGATTACACATCATATGCAAATCCTTGTGCAAACATTGGGAAGATCTTATTTTGGCAGTATCTATCATCATAGTTCTCCTTCCCTGTTCTGCTTTCCCTTTTTCTTTTAGTTTTTTATGCTGTCACAACAATAGCATTGCGCTTGACTTCCATAAAAACTTGACTTTTGGTCTAATTAGCGATGCATTTTACCAGATGTTGTGTTTTGATTGGATGAAAATCTTTTCTTATGCAAGGTCAGATAGGTGTCCGTATCTATTAGAGGTGTAGGGTGTCCTTTCTATTTAGGATTTGGCTTCAAACTATTTTTTTTAATGATTACAAGATAGTGATAATTTATGTTACTCTTTTGAGGTTCTTCTGGTTGAAGTGTATTTATTAAGTTCAGGGTCATGGAAGGAAGTAGAATATAGAAAAAATGGCATTGGTATATCTGAAATTATATCATTGTTGGAGCTATATTTTGGTATGGGTTTGAAAGATACAAATTGTTACTACAATGTAATAATTTCATTTGACATGGTAGAAGAAGTGTTTGCTTTGATGCTAACACCTGATTGCTCTACTTGGATACGTAGGTATTCTGAACCTTTAAACAAAAGAAAATTAAAGCATGCACCTATTTAGACAAAAAAGATGCCATAAGAAGATTATTGCTTGCTGCAACTTTGTCAACTATAACATATGGTTCAGTTTCAAGTAGTACATTGCACATAAATGAATGGATTAGCTGAATCTTAATATCATGGAATGAGATTTAACTTTTTTGGAATTGAGATCTGTAAGTTTTTGTAAAACTTGCCTTTGAAAAAAAGAAAGAGAAGGTTTAATATTTTATGAAAAATTATAAAATGATAAAAAAATTAAGGAAAAAGAAAGAAAATTTTACATTTATCAACTTTAGAGGATTCAAATCTTGCATATTACCAACTTTGGCAACGGTAAATTTTTGTAAAATGATTGCTGAAAGGGACTAATTATTAATAGAGTGGAAATCTAAATAGCTCAAATAATAAGAAAAGACAATATCTTTCATTAACAATTTGAGTTTGAATCCTCTACACAGCACTCAGATATACTTATTCCCAAGTCCTAAAGATGTCATATTT
The DNA here is from genome assembly GCF_029017545.1 of Prosopis cineraria. Lineage (NCBI taxonomy): Eukaryota > Viridiplantae > Streptophyta > Magnoliopsida > Fabales > Fabaceae > Prosopis > Prosopis cineraria. The sequence continues at coordinate 64,431 of NW_026555412.1, forward strand.
ATAGTAACTTAAACTCGAAGTTTTATGTTTAGGAAATCATAGTCTTTTATGTTTAAATCAAAGCCTATTAGTGCCAACAAAATGTTTTTTCATTGCTATAAGATACCAATCATCATCAACCATTATCAAGCCATCATGTTGCAGGTAAGAAAATTTTGCAGCCCAATGGCATGCCATTTATAGAATCAGCAAGTATGGGTTATGTAATTGTGATCAATCAACCTTATTATACAAATCTTGTAAAACGCAGCTCATTGGTCGGGTGTTGGTGATATCTTATTGGACAGGTTGGAATTTTCCTCTTCCCTTATTGGTTGGATTCATTTATTATATGGTCTATCTTGAATATAATGTATAATTTCTCTCTCTTTCTATTTCTCCCCTCTTACTGTTCAATTGATGCCCTTCTTCGCAACTCTTTTTCTTTTTTCTTTTAGAAAAAAGGCCTTGAAAATGAAAACTCTGCTCATCCATTCGGCTGCTATTATTCTTCTTTTATTTATTCATTCTCTTTCATTCATTGTAACTGGCGCCTCTTATCTTCTACTTTGAATTTTGAATTATTTCTCTGATTATTCTTTCATTTGTTCTCTATTTGGTTTCTTTGTTTCTGCAACATGCAGGTGCGGCAATTTTCTCAGAGTGTAGTTTCTCTCTGATCAGGTAAATGCCACTTGCTCTTTGATTAATACATGTGGAAATTGGTGCTTATGCGACTTTGCCTGAATTGTTCTGTAAAGGCGATGCAACTTGCTGGGAGAAAAGCCCTATTTAGAGGCGACTACACGTTTGCTTTTTCAGAAGTCCGATTTAGGTTTTGGCCAACGCAGCCTCCACTTCTCTCGTCTTTGCTGAGAAAGGTTAGCTGTCGCTCTTTGTTCCATGATTTTTCTTCATCTCACCTGCTGAAGAAAGACTGGCCATCTTTGGCCACAATAAGCCTGGGGAGAAAGATCTTTCTTCATCTCAACCGCTCAATAAGTACCTTCCATATATTCATCTTATTTTTCCATTATCATTATTGTTTCACAAGTTTTCAATTTTTGGGTCTCTGTTTTCCTACTACTTGTTACCTATGCTCTGTGCCTTTTTTCTTTGTTCCAATTCTTGATTCATGAATCATAACTCGTGCTGATGATGCCCCTTACTTGAGTCTGCAGGTATATTTTTTCAGCTGTTGTCTATTTCTGCTGGTATGTTTCTATCTGTAATTTTTTTTTTTTGAAGGAACTAATCATTAACCCAGTCATTTGCTTCATTTTTCAGTACAACCTTAAATATGAAGTCCCTACAATATTTCAAGTTCATGACTGTCAATGCTGACATGTTAAGATGCCTATCTATGGAGTAAATTCATTGTGGAGATGCCTATCTATTGATCGTCCTCAAAAAACAAAAAAAAAAAACAAAAAAAACAAAAAATCATGTACACTCCAAGATAGTTGATTCAAAACTATTTTTCCTCTCTCCTCCCAGCAAATCTGCAAACGTCTTACTACTTCTGGGCAAAGTGGCTGCATATACATTGACATTAATGGTTTTTCTTTATAGCCAAGTGATACCGATCCTGAGACCTGAGGAATCCTTGAGATGCCTATCTATGGAGTAAGTTCATCATGTGATTGCACTAACTTTTTTTCACCATTTCTAATATTTTCTTCATTTAGACTTGAACTTGTAAAATGGCTTAAGAAAAAGATAGGAACACACAGGGATATGAATTTCTTCATTGAACTTGAGCAGTCTTAATAACAAGATATGTTTGATGGATGAAAAACAGATATTTAGTGTGGTTTTTTATTAATTTGACAAGTTCTGTGGTATCTTTTTCATTATTCTCTCTGTTTTAATGTTTAGTTGTTCATTACAGATGTTGTGGGGTTTTTGCGATGGTTCAGTTCCATCCAGGATCACCAGACTGGGATTGAGAACTACAAAAGACTAACACTATGTATAGCTGATTAGGAGTTAGTACTTTACCAAATCCAGAATAATATATGCAAGTGCCACTGTTATGATATCCTTTAATCCTACCTTATTTTTCATTTCAGATAAAAACTTTTAGACTATGTTTGTTTGGTGACACCACTCTGAATGCTGTGAATGACAAGATTTCAGATATTGTGCCTCCTGTAGTTGTCGTCCAGATGGGTGTTCTGGGATTCTACAAAGGTGAATCTGGTATTTTTCCTTATTCTTCATTCTTAATTTATCAGTCCGGCATTTTTTAAAATGTTATTCCCTTCACTTCTAGACAATCCTCAACTTTCAAACTATGATGATACTACCAAGGTTTTTAATAATCCTGACAGAATAATTTGATCAGAAACTACTGTTCAATAGTTGCTTGCTCAAGTTTGCAGAATAATTTAACAAAAATTATCCTTCATCAGACAGGTAGACAATTTGATACTGTCAATTCCTACAGGATTCATGTGTATACTATATTTTTCCCCCGGAATTCTAGGAAAAGATATTTCCCTCGAACACTTCATATTCTTGCTAGAAGAGAGATGGTCATGAGAATCAAGATCGGTGAATTCAACCTTAGGCAAAAAAACATCTTCTCTTAGTGTGTCTCAATGCAGTGATGACCCAGAGATCCTGGAGAAGCTTACATACTTCGAAGCACAGTTACCATATGTAACAATATTTTATTATCATTCATTTGTGTCACAAAATTGTTGCTCATTTGGGTTTCAAAGGATCCTGCCCTTTATGTGATCAAACCACAAGTGTGTTAATTTAATCTTTTATATGTTAGAACTAGTCGTTTAACCAACTCTCATTTGATTTATCTTTATAAAATAAATTCAATATAGGCTTCTATTTTCGCCTTATTTGACAGTGATCAGCTCCTTTCCACTCCAAGTGAGTCCTCCAGTTCCAAGAGCAACCTGAAACATACCAGGATTTCTGGTGACGTAGAATTTGCTACACTCGTGTCATTTACTGCTCCTGAAATGAATAGCAAGAAAAGGAATTCTATGATTGTCAATCACTCTATTCCAGATTCGACGGGTATAGGTGAAATGTGTACATCTTGCAACTCAACCCAGAATCCAAGAGTCATCAAGGAGAAGTGGAGAAGAACATTATTACTGAGTAAGTTTATTGTGTTAGTTGTTAATTCTAAGCATTTTTTTTTCGCTTTATATTTTGAATTTGCAGCATTAGACTACATCATATTTTGTATTCAGCATTTTCAGGAATTCCTTCAAATATATTATATGATTATGCATTATCTTGTGATTTTCATGTTACGTATTTTTGGGGGAAGTCAAACCCCAAAAGCTCCATCACTTTTGTAGTAGAATTGCATATTTTGTATTCAGCAGTCACATTCTTGCCAGCACTTTTGCAGAAGAATTGAAAGAATTTATAGTTTAATTTTACCTTCTTTACGTAATCATGTCTCATTCGTTGCAAAGTCAGTAGACTTGGCAAGAATGCATACTAATTATATTCAACATGTTTACCTTCTTTTCTTTTCTTTTTCTCTTTTTTTAAGTGTACTATCCATTGGTATTACTGTGGACCGCTCATGTACAGACATGTTTAACTTTTTTTCTTTTTTTTTAAAAATATAATGTACTTCAATTTTTTCATCAATTATATTATCTGTCTTTGACTTTGTTTATTAATATGGTATTGGATGGAATGAATTGAGTGGCAAATCCCTTTCAAAGTGAATAACACGTATTTACTACAGCATATAATTAATCTCCCTCCCTCTCTGCCTCTCTCTCGTTTGTAAAACTGCAGATTTTTAATCTTTATAAAGCTATAACTCATTTCTTGAATTAACATATCAATCTTATTAAATTATCAATATTATATAAAGTATTTATAACTAAATTGCGTCTTCCAAACTTTGCACAAGTTGAATAAAATTTTTTATGTGTAAATAAATAAATATGTATGATAGGCAAAGTATATGAGTTGACAATGCCATTTTTGGGGAAGTACCTGAAAGAGACGTGCATGTCTTGACGAACCAAAATAAACTGTGAAACCTATCGATCCTATAGCATACACTGATATCAAACTCAAAGCATTTAGAGTTTAAGAATTATTAGACTCACAGTAACATAATTGAATGTTTAACGGTGCAAAAAATATATGCAAGTTAGCTTATAACAGACGACTCATACAAAATAGCAAGAGACACACCCTCATTTAATCATTCATAATGCCCTGACAGATTAGAATGAGTATATGATTATCATTTTACGACAACTATTCATTTACAACCTCCAATAACAACCGTATGTGGAACATGACCCTCTCCATCTATCAACATTCTCAAAGATCACAATAAACCGAAAAAGAAAGGGTTATTAAGAACCCTGTTTTAAATAGAACATCTTCATTTAAGAAATGAATCTCATCTATTCAAGGTACTTTAAGCTCTTAGAATTAAGTTTTCAAATTTAATTGTCAGTTTTTTGAATAAAAAAAAAGCTGTAGAAACTTAGACTTTTAGTAACTACATGCACTTGTTATCGTTAAAAGTTTGACAGTTAATGATGACTTTAAATAATCTAAAAATTTATTACTGTTAGGTCCCCGATTTATTACTGTTAGGTCCCCGATTAAAGCCAAAAATCCAAAATTTATTACTGTTAGGTCCCCGATTAAGTTTTTTGAAAAATTATTTGTAAATGTTAATTCAAATAATCTAAAAATTTTAACTGCAAATAAGATATTTGAATTTAAAATACTCATTTGCAATTGAAATTCTTATTTTTTAACTATTTGAATCAATATTTATAACTTCTTTTTACAGGATTTTTTTCATCAACTTAACTATAATAAGTTTTTGAGTTTTGAGATTTTTTTTAATCAGCTTTGGGACTTTATTTTCATTCTCCCATATTTTTGTGACTTCAAATGAACACGTTCAAGATCATTCGTAAATGTGTTTTTAAAATATATATCTTTTAAAAAAAAATCTAATCTTACAACCAATTCAATGTAAAGAAGTTCCATATTTGACTTTTAAAAATTATTATTCATTAACACTTGTGATCTGTTGAAAAGTAGTGATTGAAAAGAATCTCCAGCATTTTATAACATTATATTACTTAATAGTTTAAAATTATTAACATTATGTCTTTTTTTTTTTGTAAATGATGTTTAAATCTTTAAATGACAATATTTTTAAATAATAGGCTAAATGCATAAAGCTCTCCTAAACATTGAAACAGCTGTATATAATTCCCTCACCTTTAAAAATTTAAAATTAACCCTCCTAATATTTAATTTTATTTTTCAAAACCCCCTATTGTTAGTAGAACTATGTCTAATTAATTTATTATATTTTTCAGATAGTTGAATGCTAGTATTGCTTTTGGCACCACGACTACAGGGGCAAACAAAAAATTTCAAAGGTCATGCTAATTGTGATGATTTAAGAGTGAGAAGAAGATCAATCATGTTAATTGGCATGATTTGAGAAAACAAGCACAGGAAGCGAATTACAAAATAAAAATAAATGAAAAAAAAAAAGGAATTCACTTGATACTGAAACAGAGATATGTTAGATGAGAGTTAGTTAATGAGGATTAACTATAAATTGTCAATTGATTATAAATATTAGAAGTTTAATTATAAGTTTAAGGTTGGTTATAAATCAAGTTATTAAGCATTAGGAGAATCACGTTTAAAGACTATTCAAACAAATTATTCATAAATAAGAATTACAAGTTTCATTTGATAAAAACAAATTGCATTTGCATTTTAATAATAATTCATTTTGTATTAGTTTTTGTTTGCGAATAATTTCTTAAAATGGTCTTTGGATGTAACTCTCTCTTGAATATTTGAATTAGGTAAAAAAAAAAAAATACAAATGACTTGCAACTTGTTTTCCACTATTTATAATTAAATTTTCAGGATTTACAAGTGACCTTCTAAAATTAAAAAAAAAAAAAACTTTCACAATTTTCAATCTGATTTGCAAGTGATTTTACAATATTTACAATTCAACTTCATATATTTACAATTTAGCTTTCAAATTTGCAACTTTGAAATCTTGTCCCATCTTGGTCGCAGTTTTGTGCACTTCCCAACTTCAGCGACGTTAGAATGAACATATAGTATCTCCCCCATGAATTAGCTCGAGCTTTGTGTGTGCTGATCCGATGGCTTCTCCTTTTCTTCTAGCAACTCTATAAATGATCTCCACTTTCAACATCTTCTGGAAAGGAGATGCTTCTTGGAGTTTTTGTTTCGGATGTGACCTTGAAAGAACAACAACTTTGGCGGTTGATACTCGATCCAAGGTTTGACGTGGAGATATTTCTCCAGGAGATCAAATCCAACAATGGTGCTCCTGACACTATTGACCAGGAAGCGATTTGAAGTCTCCAGAAGAAAGATTTGGGAATCGATCAGAAATATTTGAAGTCTCCAGAGTCATAGAGTTACGGCATTAACTTGCAAGTCCAAATTAACGGTAGGGGCTTCAAATGTAACAAAAATAAATTTAGGGTTCAAGTATATTCTAAGTCTATAATTGAAGGTCCAAAATTTTATTTTACATTAAAATATTTTCATTTCAATGACAAATTCTTTTATCTTGAAAGAAAAATTTTGGATCAAATCTATTATCAAAAGGCCTTGTTGATAGGCAATCTATAATTATTTTTGTGAGTATTTTTTGAGTATGGAAACATGGCTTGAGGATTCTCATAACCTAACTTATTTAAACTTTTATTTACAAAAAATAAAAGAGTAAATTTTTGGAATTATTTCCCCCTCCTTTCCTGTAGGGGGAAAAAGATAGAGGAATATGATATTTATTTGCTAAAATTTGTTATTGTTACTAACTATATAACAATTTATTACTTAGTTTCTCAAATTTAATTGAAAAATTTTGCAATTTTACATTACTTTAGGGTGTTTGATTTTACATTAATTTCATACAAAATTAAATAATACTTTCTTAAAAGAAAATAGAGTTAAGAATCATTTTTGTCCCTAAACTATACGCGAGAGTGTATAAATGATCTTAAACTTGACTTGGGTTAGTTTTTCTTATCAACTTAAAAAATTCTCTCTCTCAACACCCGGACATTAAAATTTTACTTAACTTTTTTATTTTGCAGGTAAAACTAGATTATTATACAAAGAAAAATTGAGAAAACAAAGGCAAAAAAAAAAAAAATTGAAACTGGCTGAATATGATTATTGGGACCAAATCCGATATGATAGTTACACAAAATATATTTGTAAAAGATTTTTTTTTCTTATTTCTGTTTTAAATTAATATGTGTGTGTGTGTGTATATGTATATATTCTTTTCTAGCTTAAAAATAAACAATTCTATTCTAAAAACCGAAAAAGATTTGTAAAAATTAAGAAAGAAATTTTTGCAATTTATAAACATGATAATCTCAATTTAAGTAGTTGAATTATATTTATTTTGAATAAAATTTTAATTAATTTTCATTTACTTTGCAGGTAAAACTATATTATTATATAGAAGCAATTGAGCAAGCCCGTAAGCGTGTGAAATTTGTGAATTATCTAATTCGCCAATAGTTTAATTTAATTTGAGTTCAATTTAATCTCTAAAATTGAGAAGGATTGTTTTCACGCCATAACGAACTAGTGGAATATGATCATTGGGACCAATCCGATGCGATCTTTGTACAAAAGATATTTGTAAAATATATTTTAAACTTATCTCTATTGGAAATTAAATATATATTGTTAACCTTTTCTAGTTTAAAATATAAATAATTTAAATCGAGAAGGAAATTCCTGTAATTTATATACTTGACAATCTCAAACTAAATCTTTGAGGTAAATTTATTTTGAATAAAACTTTACGTGAGTTTCATTTATTTTTCATGTAAAACCAGATTATTATCTAAATAAAAATTGAACAAACAAAGTCAAACAGATATGTGAAATTTGTGAATTCTCTAATTTTTTAATATTTTCATTTGAATTTGAGTTTGACTTATATCTAGTTGAGCTCACATACTTATTGGTTCGTAAAAAAAAAAAAGAAAGAGAGAAAGAAATCTGATTCTTTATAACTGTATCTAATAAAAAAAATATTTCTTTTAATAAACATCCAATAAAAAACTATTTAAAATACTTATTTTCTTCTCTCCTTTATATTATAAATAGGTGTAGATAATGAAGAAGATCTATCCAATTTTTCTACCAAAGTTGATTACGAATCTATACAGAGACTTTCGAAGTGCAAGAGTATAGTTTCCGTCAATTTCTCGTACAGGTAAGCCTTAACTCTATGTTCCTTAAATTTTATATAAGCTTGATTGAATATACGTGGAAGAACTATGAAGTCTTTTGTTTATGTTGCATCTATCATCTTATAATTTATTTTTGTGACATCTATGTCCGATTATATTTTGCTATAAGTAATTTTTTTCCTTGAAATATTTCGTATGAGTATGGATTTGCTTGATTTTTATTTGTTTAATTTTCTTGATATCTCTTTATTAATATTTATGAAACGTATAATCTTGCTGTTTGACATAACTCATCACAAGGGCACGCACGTGAACGGTGACATCTTTTTCAAGGGAACGGAATTTATTTGATGAAAATCTGTGCAGTGTTTTTGGAAAATCCTTACCTGCGATGTATCTAATGGCTAGAGAGAGGTGCATGATAAAACTTATTATATGCAAAGTATACAATCATGATGTTTATTAAAATTTTTATAATTTATAAAATTGCATAATACAAATATAATAAGAACGATTCAATTTATTATTTATTTTTTTAATTTTTATAAATTGAGTATCCTAATGTATTCTATTAAATCCATATTTACTAATAAATTTTTTAAAAATTTATTTTAATAAACACAATATAAAGAATAAATATAATATCTTATCTGACACTTCCCATTTTTTTTTAAAAATACTACAAGTTAAAAAATTTAAATTTGAACTATTCAGAGCAAATTTGGATAATTAATTTAAAAAATTATAAAATTTTAATATTAAATTTGGATTATTTAAATTAAATCAAGACTTTCTAATTAGTAACAAAGAAAATTTATTTTTATAAATTTTTATAAATCATAATAGATAAAACATAATAGTACACGTTGCATATAATAAGCCTTATCATGCATGCACCTCTCTTTCTGGCCATCAAATATAATGCAGGGTGAGGATCAGCAAATCCGCTCCTCTTTGTCAATCATTTCAAATGCACAACTCTCCATGCTACTAGTGATAAAAACAAGCCACGTTTTACCTATGAAAAATAAAAATAAAACCCTCCATAGTTATAGATCGAGGTCTGCAAATAGGGACTGGCCAAAAACAATCTGAGGGTGAAGAGACAAACGTTAACATTACTATCTGTGCTTGTTTAAGGTCAAGCGATCTAGTTTAGGCTATTAGGTGAATAAAAATAAAAAGCAGGTTAGTTTTCATTTATTTCTCGTAATGATTTAAAATATTATTCAAAATATTTTTATTAAATTAAATAATAAAATTTACTAAAACCGAAAAATTATTAACCTATGTAAAACTGGTCTAATATAAATGTATTGAAATATAGCATAACTATAGATAGAGAATATAATTTTTAGAGTGTGTGTGTATTATTTATTTGTACTAATAATTTGTTATTTGCTCTTATAGTTATTAACATGGAATTGCAGTAACTATTATTATAAAGCTCTTAATTAACATACAATTGAAATGTTACAGACAAAGGAACTACTATTGAGTGACATGGACTACGAGTATACATTAGAGCAACTTACCAAAGATCTTGGAATAGTTGTTAAAAGCTTCTATGAAGACAATACTGGGTCAAAGAATGAAGCGAGTCAGGCTCTACTTGATGACAATGAAGTAGATCAAACTCTGCTTGAAGAGGATGAAGTGGTTCAGGCTCTCCTAGGTGAGAATGAAACAAGCCAGGCTCTGCTTAACGAAAATGAAGAGAGTCAGGCTCTCCTAAATGAGCTTGAAGCAAGTCAGGCTCCCCTTAATGAGAATGAAGCAGGTCAAGCTCAAGTCCCACCCATGTACCCAAGCACTTGGCCTTCCAACTGGAATTCAACGAAGCAGATTTCATTGAACTTGGAGCCACCAAACAATACTGGCACCAAGAAAAAGAAATGGGCTTTGGCTGAACACATGTACGTATCTATACATTTTTTTTTTTCCATTTCAATTGCTTTGTTTTTCTTTCTCTTGGTGTGTTTTCAATTGAATGACTTTTCTTATGAATTTATTTGGCAAATTTGCTAAGAAATTAGTGAAAAGAAAATAATACTTCCTCACTCAGATAGAAATTTATCAATTTATTCTTATTTAAATGCATCATTTTTTAAAAAACAATTTTATTTATAATATTTTACTCTATACATAAAATTAACTCCTTTTTTTATATACAAAATGACTTACAAAATAAATTATCCATTCCTTCTGGAAGATAAATAAAACTAAAGAGAGTCCATAGGAGAGAACTCTTGTATATTTTTATTACTTAGAGGATGTATAGAACAATACTAAAATTTATTCCATTTAATTTCTATAACAATATATTGTGAAGATAATTGCTTAATACTGTAACAACACTTAAAATGGGGGATCATAGGTGACATAATGGACATTAATAAAAATATTTATAACATATACTAAATAATATGATGACTAATGACCTTCTTATATTGTTTTTTTAACAGATGCTTCCTGCGTGGATTGCAGCAATATGGGAAGGGAAAATGGACTGCCATTTCTAAAAATGTGGTGCTGACAAGAACACCAGCTCAAGTAGCCAGTCATGCTCAGAAATACTATAAACACCAAATTGATCGAGGAAACAAAAAGAGCAAAAGAGGCAGCATATATGATTTTACCATAGACATGCTTGTGGACCCTATGAATCAAAACGAGAACCATGCCATTCCATCAATGCATCAATTAGGACCACAAAATCTTTCACATGAGCCTCCAACGCACCAATCATGGCCAGTGCATCAATCAACCCTAATGAATCGGCCTACTGTTCCAATGCAAATTCAACCTTCATAAATCAGCCTAACTCACAAAATATTATGAAGGTGAATCCTGCTTGCATGGCAGAATTGGACCCATCTCACGCTCACTCAACTCCCCAACCACATCAAGGGTTATCACAGTTGACATCTGTGTTTTCATTCGGCCCTGGGTTCTCTAATGGGCAACAATTGGTAAATCAACCTTCATTCAACTCTAAGGCACTGACAACTATCCATACCCAAATCAACAAGGGAACCCGATGGACTGAAGAAGAACACCTGTATGTGCATGCCCATTTGATTTTGTTTCCTTTTTTTCTTTTTTATCATAAATGTCTTGATTTTTTTTTTTTGGCTTTCTTATTATAGGTTATTTGTGGATGGATTGGAAAGATACGGGAAGGGAGATTGGAAGAACATTTCTAGATATGTTGTGCAGACAAGGTCGCCAACTCAGATTGCTAGTCACGCTCAGAAATACTTTAATCGCCAAGCAAAGAAAGGGAACAACAACAACAAGCATTATCCTACTACGAAAGGGAGCAAAAAGAGGAAAGAAAAAGCATCCATGATGTCACCATTCATGATATTTATGTCGAAGCTCAACAACAAAATCAAATGATGGCTTCTTCATATCCTCAAAACCAGATTGTTCCTCCAAGTCTTCCCATAGATGAATCCTGTAACCCACAAAATTGCCTAAATTTTGATCGGTCCCTTCAATTTGGGTACCCAAGTAGCGCCTTTCTTATGTAAAGACCTCTTTTACTCTCCAACTAATTTTATAGTATATAATGACATTGATGTGACCATTTTCTTGAATCGTATTGTACATTCTAATTCAATAAATTTTATAGGATAGAGATGTCGGTTTGAGACGATGTGTTGAGGAACTTTGAAACGCCAGAATACTTGTCAATTATGTTGGCAGAGTCGTCGCTAAGAAATGATAATGTGGGTAATGTTGGGAGAGATTGGAATTGGGAGCAAGTTTGTTAGGATTACTTTCGAGACATTGTTAGGATCTTTCAAGTTTTAACTTTCATCCATCGCTCTGCACTTTTTTATTCTTGTTCGATTCGGACTCGTCTCCATTTCTTTTAAATTTCATATTTTATTTGTTTTTTGGTATTTTATTTTTGTAATATAAAATGCCATGTAATCATTATTTGCGACACATTAACAAGTCCAGTCTGTCTCACTCATGACAAGGATAAAATTTTTAAATGGACTAAATTTGAGGGACTAAGTTATGATAAGTTAAACTTGAGAGACTGAATCATTATTGAATTAAAAGTTAAGGGACAAAATAATTATTTTTTCTCATTTTAATCACAAAAAATTGAGAGGGATTGCTTTCACACCATAAGCAACTGGTTGAATATGAAAAAATATAATATACTTAAATATATGATATCTTAGTATAACATGTCACAAAACACAAATAATTAATTATATTTATTATATTTTATATATTTTAATAATAAAAAGTGTTCTCAAATTTTTCAAACATAAAATATTAAAATTTTTTCAAGCACAAACCTCAATTTTTTTTGAACTTATTTGAGTTAGCCCATCAAGCTTAATATGAATTATCAGTTATATCTTCATTTTTTATCTATTAAAAAATATAAATGACATGTTTAATTTTTAATTTTCATTTCGAATGTTAATTCATTTTTTCCTTCATATATTTGAAATAGTTTAAATCATTCAAATAAAGAATTTTTAATAGACTATCAAATGTTATAAGATTTCAAATTTAAACATTCAAATTGAAGTCCATCCACCCAAATGCTACCACGAGGAAATTCAATGTATCTACTCTAAATTTTAAATTAGTTTTTTGATAACGGAAATTATGTTAAATCATTTATTTAGAAACAAAAGGCACGAAATTTTTCAGCAGAAGCAGCCTAGTGAAGCAGTGATCTTAGTTGATCAGAACGCTATCCTCCGAGAGATCTCTTCTTTCCAGTCGAGCACCATGAAGGAGAAGGTAATGGCTGAAGGCATTCCGTTTCTTCCGGAAGAAATCATCAGAGACATTCTCATACGACTTCCGACAAAATCGCTTATCCGATTTCGCTGTGTGTGCAAACGGTGGAGGAATCTCTTCAAGACCCCATCTTTTGTCCAAGAACACCTCAATCACACCAGTCAAAATCCTTCTCTTCTTCTCCAACGGAATGACTTATGGTTGCTCGATCGTGAGATGCGACTCAAGAAAGTTGATAACGCACCTTTAATCGATTCCTCGAATACCTTTCGAGTCGTCGGTTCCAGCAATGGATTGCTTTTAGTCGGCATTTGTAATAGATTTCCTTGCTTTTTAGTGTGGAATCCAGCGACTAGAGAGGTCAGACCGGTGTCCTCTATTACGGTGCAGTCTGAAGATAGCCATAGACCTCGCAGTGCAGGATTTGGCTTCAGTCCAATTCTTAATGATTATAAGATAGTGGTCCCTTATGATTCTAGTTATCCTTTTGATGTTTTGGTGGTTGTAGTGTATTCACTGAGGTCAGGGTCATGGAAGAAAGCAGAATATGGGATCAAGAACGTAAGTTTTAGTTCTGAAAGCATCACTGTTAATGGATCCATGTTTTGGTCTGGGCTTGCGTGGAAGCAAGATACAGATACTTATGACGTTGTGGTACTTTCATTTGACTTAGCAAATGAAGTGTTTACTTTCATACCAACACCTGATTGGAATACTTCATCAATTAGTTTTGCTGCGTATGAGAACAAACTTGCTGTGCTTTCTTCTCCTGCTTTGCAAGACGTGGGTGAATTGTGGGTCATGGAGGATGGTACAGGTTTATCTTGGGCCAAGAAATATAGTTACTATCTCTTACCAAGATTGGTACGTCCGGTGACTATTTGGAGGAATCAAATGGTTTGTGCTGATATTGTTATTCGTGAAGATGAACATCAAGAGTGGAATCATGAACAAAAAATTTCTCTGATAAATATCACCACCAATGAATCAAAGACGTTTGATATCAGCAAATGTGGTAATGATCTCAATCTACGTGAATTTATTTTCAACTACACAGAAAGCCTTGTACCAATTGGAGGAAAGAAATTGTGTGCGCTATTTGTGAAATGATGAAGCAAATTTTGTTCTAACTTTGTTCAATCTCACTGCTAATAGTAATGACTGCACTTGTAATCCTTGATGACCTTTGCAGTATCGCTCATCATAGTTCTCCATCCCCATTTTGCTTACCAATTTTTTTTAAAATTTTTTATGATGTTGCAGCAATAGCATTGTGCTTGACTTGTAAAAAACTTGACTTTTACTTAATTTGTGATACATTTTATCAAATATAGTGTTTTGATTAGGTGAAGGGTGTCCTTTCTAAGTAGGATTTGGCTTCAGTCCAATTTTGTTAATGATTACAAGATAGTGATAACTTATGTTACTAAGTGCCTTTTTGAGGTTGAAGTGCATATTAAGTTCAGTGTCATGCAAGGAAGTAGAATATAGGATCAATGGCACAGGTTCAACCTGTAATTATATCGCTGTTGGAGCTATGTTTTGGTATGGGTTGAAAAGATACAGATTGTTACTCCGATGTGATAAATTCATTTGATATGGCAGACAAAATGTTCTCTTTGATGCCACCACCTGATTTCTCTACTTCAATGTGTAGGTTTGCTGTGTACGAGAACAAATTCACTGTGCTTTCTTTTAGTGCCATTTAAGATTCTGAACTTATAATCAAAAGAAGATTAAAGCATACACATATTCAGACAAAAAGATGCCATAAGAAGATTATCGCTTGCAATTTTGTCAACTATAAATATGGTTCAATTTCTAGCAGTACATAAATGAATAGATTAGCTTATGGAATGAGATCTACATTCTTTTGAAATTGAAGCCTGTAATTCTTTGTAAAGTTTGTCTTAAAAAAATAGAGAGAAGCTTTACAAAAATTCACAGATATTAAATTTGGAGAATTTAAATACTACGAGTTCTAACTTAAACTCGAAATCTTATGTTTAAGCCATCATAACATTTTATATCAGAATCAATGCCTTGTAGCACCTACAAAATGATTTTTCATTACCATAAGATACAAATCATCATCAACCATTATCAAGCCATCATGTTGCAGGTAAGAAATTAAATTGTGCAGTCCAATGGCATGCCATTTTATAGAATCAGCAAGTATTACTTATAAAATTGAGTCTAGGTAAATGTGATCAAGTGATGGAATTCTCCTAACATTTTGTAATTATATGGAGGGTTATAAAAAACATGAGGTAAATGGACCAGCCCTCTTGAATAGATAGTATTGCTTTTGGCACCAGGAATGTAGGGGCAAACAAAAAAATTTCAAATGCATGAAAATAAAAGCTTGAGAGTGAAAAGATCAACCATGTTAATTGAGGATGATTTGAGAAAGCAAGCACAGGAAAGGAATTTTAAAATAAAAAAATGAGAAAAAACAATGGATTATTGGACAATGAAACGGAGAAATGCTAGACGAGAGTCAACTAAAGAAATTAATTATAAATTTTCCATTGATTATAAATATTAAAAGTGTTATGAATAAAATATAGAGAGAATAGAAAGGAGAAGAAAGAATATAAGCAATAAAAAAAAAAGATAACTCCTCTTGTATTCTCTTTCATCTCTACAATACGATTAACATGCCCTATTTATAGGCATGATTTATATTAAGGATTACACAAATGATAATAAAAAAATAAAAGGTAATCAACACTCATCAAATGATTGGAGTTTCATGAAAAAATATGA